>NC_135421.1:3667556-3967556 GCF_051991245.1 Festucalex cinctus | reverse complement strand
AGAATCGAGTCGCAATGGTGTAAGGAGTGGCAAACTTAAGCAATGGAGTAATAGTCACTCTGTTGAAATCAGGTCACATTTGCATTAGTATACTAAGCTAGCATTAGCATGCTAAGTTAACATTAGCATTAATATGCTAACTTAGCATTAGCATGCTAACTTAGCATTAGCATTCTAAGCTAACATTAGCATTGGCATGCTAAGCTAACATTAGCATTAGCATGCTAACATGAGCATTAGCATGCTAAGCTAACATTAGCATTAGCATGCTAACATTAGCATTAGCATGCTAACTTAGCATTAGCATTAGCATGCTAACTTAGCATTAGCATGCTAAGCTAACATTAGCATTAGCATGCTAACTTAACATTAACATGCTAAGCTAACATTAGCATTAGCATGCTAACTTAGCATTAGCATGCTAAGCTAACATTAGCATTAGCATGCTAACTTAGCATTAGCATGCTAAGCTAACATTAGCATTAGCATGCTAAGCCAACATTAGCATTCACATGCTAAGCTAACATTAGCATTAGCATGCCGAGCTAACATTAGCATTAGCATGCTAAGCTAGCAATAGCATTAGCATGTTCAGCTAGCATTAGCATTAGCTAGCATTAGCATGCTAACTTAGCACTAGCATGCTCACTTCCTGTTGATTTCAGGCCACTTCCTGTTGAAATCGGGTCACTTCCTGTTGAAATCGGGTCACTTCCTGTTGAAATTGGGTCACTTCCTGTTGATATCAGGTCACTTCCTGTCAAAATTGTGTCACTTCCTGTTGAAATTGGGTCACTTCCTGTTGATATCAGGTCACTTCCTGTCAAAATTGGGTCACTTCCTGTTGAAATCGGGTCACTTCCTGTTGAAATTGGGTCACTTCCTGTTGAAATCGGGTCACTTCCTGTTGAAATCGGGTCACTTCCTGTTGAAATTGAAAGATATTGAAAGATATTGAATGATATTGAATGATGTTGAATGATACTGAATGACATGGAATGAGCTTAACATGCTGAAGTTGGAATGGTTTAAATTCATCCAGAAATCTAGAAGCAGTTGAAGGAAGATAAATACCACAAAAGTAAAAATAAATCAGCAAGAAACATGAAAACAAGGAAGGAATCAAGTAAGAAATGGAGGAAGTAGCGAGTAATCGGGTAAGCAATGGAGTAAAGTGAGAAGAATTAAGTAAGCAATGAAGTAAGGAGGGTAGAATCGAGTCGCAATGGTGTAAGGAGTGGCAAACTTAAGCAATGGAGTAATAGTCACTCTGTTGAAATCAGGTCACATTTGCATTAGTATACTAAGCTAGCATTAGCATGCTAAGTTAACATTAGCATTAATATGCTAACTTAGCATTAGCATGCTAAGCTAACATTAGCATTAGCATGCTAACATTAGCATTAGCATTCTAAGCTAACATTAGCATTAGCATGCTAACATTAGCATTAGCATGCTAAGTTAACATTAGCATTAGCATGCTAACATTAGCATTAGCATGCTAACTTAGCATTAACATTAGCATGCTAACTTAGCATTAGCATGCTAAGCTAACATTAGCATTAGCATGTTAACTTAACATTAACATGCTAAGCTAACATTAGCATTAGCATGCTAACTTAGCATTAGCATGCTAAGCTAACATTAGCATTAGCATGCTAAGCTAACATTAGCATTCACATGCTAAGCTAGCATTAGCATTAGCATGCTGAGCTAACATTAGCATTAGCATGCTAAGCTAGCAATAGCATTAGCATGTTCAGCTAGCATTAGCATTAGCTAGCATTAGCATGCTAACTTAGCACTAGCATGCTCACTTCCTGTTGATTTCAGGCCACTTCCTGTTGAAATCGGGTCACTTCCTGTTGAAATTGGGTCACTTCCTGTTGATATCAGGTCACTTCCTGTCAAAATTGGGTCACTTCCTGTTGAAATTGGGTCACTTCCTGTTGATATCAGGTCACTTCCTGTCAAAATTGGGTCACTTCCTGTTGAAATCGGGTCACTTCCTGTTAAAAACAGGTCACTTCCTGTTGATTTTAGGCCACTTCCTGTTGAAATTAAGTCACTTCCTGTTGAAATCGGGTCACTTCCTGTTGATTTTAAGTCACTTCCTGTTGATATGAGGTCACTTCCTGTTAAAATCAGGTCACTTCCTGTTGAAATCGGGTCATTTCCTGTTAAAATCAGGTCACTTCCTGTTGATTTTAGGTCACTTCCTGTTGATATGAGGTCACTTCCTGTTGATATTGGTCACTTCCTGTTCAGGTCGGGGAATATCCTGGCAAGAATCTAACACGTGAATTGTGGGAATAAGAAAAATGGAAGCGCTCTATGCGCGAATATTTGGAATCGTTTGAAATTGGAACGGAGTGAATCGGGTGAAAAATGTGGAAGTAGAAGCTGGACAAAAAAGTGCGAGGAATAAAATGTAATAATAACTAGAAATGCCATTTCTGGGGAAATGGCGTGTGAAGGCTGGAGAGCTGAATGAATACCTGTGGAATGATTTGGAATAATGTTGAATGATGATGAATGATATTGAAAGATATTGAAAGATATTGAATGATATTGAATGATGTTGAATGATACTGAATGACATGGAATGAGCTTAACATGCTGAAGTTGGAATGGTTTAAATTCATCCAGAAATCTAGAAGCAGTTGAAGGAAGATAAATACCACAAAAGTAAAAATAAATCAGCAAGAAACATGAAAACAAGGAAGGAATCAAGTAAGAAATGGAGGAAGTAGCAAGTAATCGGGTAAGCAATGGAGTAAAGTGAGAAGAATTAAGTAAGCAATGAAGTAAGGAGGGTAGAATCGAGTCGCAATGGTGTAAGGAGTGGCAAACTTAAGCAATGGAGTAATAGTCACTCTGTTGAAATCAGGTCACATTTGCATTAGTATACTAAGCTAGCATTAGCATGCTAAGTTAACATTAGCATTAATATGCTAACTTAGCATTAGCATGCTAAGCTAACATTAGCATTAGCATGCTAACATTAGCATTAGCATGCTAACATTAGCATTAGCATGCTAACTTAGCATTAACATTAGCATGCTAACGTAGCATTAGCATGCTAAGCTAACATTAGCATTAGCATGTTAACTTAGCATTAACATGCTAAGCTAACATTAGCATTAGCATGCTAAGCTAACATTAGCATTAATATGCTAACTTAATATTAGCATGCTAAGCAAACATTAGCATTAGCATGCTAACTTAGCATTAGCATTCTAAGCTAGCATGAGCATGCTAAGCTAACATTAGCATTAGCATGTTAAGCTAACAGCATTAGCATGCTAAGCTAATTTTAGCATTAGCATGCTAACATTAGCATGCTAACTTAGCATTAGCCTTAGCATGCTAACTTAGCATTAGCATTAGCATGCTAGCTTAGTATTAGCATTCTAAGCTAACATTAGCATTAGCATGCTAAGCTAACATTAGCACTAGCATGCTAAGCTAACATTAGCACTAGCATGCTAGCTTAGCATTAGCATGCTAAGCTAACATTAGCATTAGCATGCTAAGCTAACATTAGCACTAGCATGCTAAGCTAACATTAGCACTAGCATGCTAGCTTAGCATTAGCATGCTAAGCTAACATTAGCATTAGCATGCTAAGCTAACATTAGCATTGACATGCTAAGCTAACATTAGTATTAGCATGCTAACTTTGCATTAGCATGCTGAGCTAACATTTGCATTAGCATGCTAAGCTAGCAGTAGCATTAGCATGTTCAGCTAGTGTTAGCATTAGCTAGCATTAGCAGCCTAACTTAGCACTAGCATGCTCACTTCCTGTTGATTTCAGGCCACTTCCTGTTGAATTCGGGTCACTTCCTGTTGAAATCGGGTCACTTCCTGTTGAAATTGGGTCACTTCTGTTGATCTTAGGTCACTTCCTGTTGATATCAGGTCACTTCCTGTCAAAATTGGGTCACTTCCTGTTGAAATCGGGTCACTTCCTGTTAAAAACAGGTCACTTCCTGTTGATTTTAGGTCACTTCCTGTTAAAATTAAGTCACTTCCTGTTGAAATTAAGTCACTTCCTGTTGAAATCGGGTCACTTCCTGTTGATTTTAAGTCACTTCCTGTTGATATGAGGTCACTTCCTGTTAAAATCAGGTCACTTCCTGTTGAATTCGGGTCATTTCCTGTTAATATCAGGTCACTTCCTGTTGATTTTAGGTCACTTCCTGTTGAAAGTAAGTCACTTCCTGTTGATATGAGGTCACTTCCTGTTGATATTGGTCACTTCCTGTTCAGGTCGGGGAATATCCTGGCAAGAATCACACGCATACCTAATCAATTGGCCAAAATGGCCACCGCCTTGAGAGGCCAGGTTGGCAAGAAACCTGGGCATATCATTGGTCTAAAATGGCCGCCGTGCATGGTAAGTTGGAAAATGGCCGCCATGCGTGGTAAGTTAGGTGGTAAGATAGAAGAGCTCATGACGTGAAATGGTGGAATATATTGAAGTTGGAACGAAGTCAATCGGATAAATAATGTGGAGGTAAATGGAAAATGTAGAATGTGGGAAATATTTGGGTACGAAATTGGGAATTGTGGGTAAGGCGTGAATTTTGGAACTGAAAAGCTGGAAGAGCTCATGGCTTGAATTGGTGGAATATATTGAAGTTGAAACCACGTCAATCGGTTGAAAAATGTCGAAGTAAATGTGAAATGTAGAATGTGGCAAATATTCGGGTACGAAATCCGGAATTATGGGCAAGGTGTGAATTTTGGAACTGAAAAGCTGGAAGAGCTCATGGCTTGAATTGGTGGAATATATTGAAGTTGGAACGAAGTCAATCGGATAAATAATGTGGAAGTAAATGGAAAATGTAGAATGTGGGAAATATTTGGGTACGAAATTGGGAATTGTGGGTAAGGCGTGAATTTTGGAACTGAAAAGCAGGAAGAGCTCATGGCTTGAATTGGTGGAATAGATTGAAGTTGAAACGACGTCAATCGGATGAAAAATGTCGGAAGTAAATGTGAAATGTATAATGTGGGAAATATTCGGGTACGAAATCGGGAATTGTGGGTAAGGCATGAATTTTGGAACTGAAAAGCTGGAAGAGCTCATGGCTTGAATTGCTGGAATATATTGAAGTTGGAACAAAGTCAATCGGATGAATAATGTGTAAGTAAATGGAAAATGTAGAATGTGGGAAATATTTGGGTACGAAATTGGGAATTGTGGGTAAGGCGTGAATTTTGGAACTGAAAAGCTGGAAGAGATCATGGCTTGAATTGGTGGAATATATTGAAGTTGAAACGACGTCAATCGGATGAAAAATGTCGAAGTAAATGGAAAATGTAGAATGTGGGTAATGTGCGGGTACGAAATCGAGAATTGTGGGTAAGGCGTGAATTTTGGAACTGAAAAGCTGGAAGAGCTCATGGCTTGAATTGCTGGAATATATTGAAGTTGGAACGAAGTCAATCGGATGAATAATGTGGAAGTAAATGAAAAATGTAGAATGTGGGAAATATTCGGGTACGAAATCGTGAATTGTGGGTAAGGCGTGAATTTTGGAACTGAAAAGCTGGAAGAGCTCATGATGGAACATATTGAAGTTGGAACGAAGTGAATCGGATGAAAACTGTGGAAGGAAATGTGAAATTTTGAATCTCCCATTAAGAATACATGGGGAAAAATCGGGTACGAAATCGGGAATTGCGGGTAACACGTGAATCGTGGGAATAAGAAAAATGGAAGCGCTCTAGGCGCGAATATTTGGAATCGTTTGAAATTGGAACGGAGTGAATCGGGTGAAAAATGTGGAAGAAGAAACTGGACAAAAAAGTGCGAGGAATAAAATATAATAATAATAATAACTAGAAATGCCATTTCTGGGGAAATGGCGTGTGAAGGCTGGAGAGCTGAATGAATACCTGTGGAATGATTTGGAATAATGTTGAATGATGATGAATGATATTGAAAGATATTGAAAGATATTGAATGATATTGAATGATGTTGAATGATACTGAATGACATGGAATGAGCTTAACATGCTGAAGTTGGAATGGTTTAAATTCATCCAGAAATCTAGAAGCAGTTGAAGGAAGATAAATACCACAAAAGTAAAAATAAATCAGCAAGAAACATGAAAACAAGGAAGGAATCAAGTAAGAAATGGAGGAAGTAGCGAGTAATCGGGTAAGCAATGGAGTAAAGTGAGAAGAATTAAGTAAGCAATGAAGTAAGGAGGGTAGAATCGAGTCGCAATGGTGTAAGGAGTGGCAAACTTAAGCAATGGAGTAATAGTCACTCTGTTGAAATCAGGTCACATTTGCATTAGTATACTAAGCTAGCATTAGCATGCTAAGTTAACATTAGCATTAATATGCTAACTTAGCATTAGCATGCTAAGCTAACATTAGCATTAGCATGCTAACATTAGCATTAGCATTCTAAGCTAACATTAGCATTAGCATGCTAACATTAGCATTAGCATGCTAAGTTAACATTAGCATTAGCATGCTAACATTAGCATTAGCATGCTAACTTAGCATTAACATTAGCATGCTAACTTAGCATTAGCATGCTAAGCTAACATTAGCATTAGCATGTTAACTTAACATTAACATGCTAAGCTAACATTAGCATTAGCATGCTAACTTAGCATTAGCATGCTAAGCTAACATTAGCATTAGCATGCTAAGCTAACATTAGCATTCACATGCTAAGCTAGCATTAGCATTAGCATGCTGAGCTAACATTAGCATTAGCATGCTAAGCTAGCAATAGCATTAGCATGTTCAGCTAGCATTAGCATTAGCTAGCATTAGCATGCTAACTTAGCACTAGCATGCTCACTTCCTGTTGATTTCAGGCCACTTCCTGTTGAAATCGGGTCACTTCCTGTTGAAATTGGGTCACTTCCTGTTGATATCAGGTCACTTCCTGTCAAAATTGGGTCACTTCCTGTTGAAATTGGGTCACTTCCTGTTGATATCAGGTCACTTCCTGTCAAAATTGGGTCACTTCCTGTTGAAATCGGGTCACTTCCTGTTAAAAACAGGTCACTTCCTGTTGATTTTAGGCCACTTCCTGTTGAAATTAAGTCACTTCCTGTTGAAATCGGGTCACTTCCTGTTGATTTTAAGTCACTTCCTGTTGATATGAGGTCACTTCCTGTTAAAATCAGGTCACTTCCTGTTGAAATCGGGTCATTTCCTGTTAAAATCAGGTCACTTCCTGTTGATTTTAGGTCACTTCCTGTTGATATGAGGTCACTTCCTGTTGATATTGGTCACTTCCTGTTCAGGTCGCGGAATATCCTGGCAAGAATCTAACACGTGAATTGTGGGAATAAGAAAAATGGAAGCGCTCTATGCGCGAATATTTGGAATCGTTTGAAATTGGAACGGAGTGAATCGGGTGAAAAATGTGGAAGTAGAAGCTGGACAAAAAAGTGCGAGGAATAAAATGTAATAATAACTAGAAATGCCATTTCTGGGGAAATGGCGTGTGAAGGCTGGAGAGCTGAATGAATACCTGTGGAATGATTTGGAATAATGTTGAATGATGATGAATGATATTGAAAGATATTGAAAGATATTGAATGATATTGAATGATGTTGAATGATACTGAATGACATGGAATGAGCTTAACATGCTGAAGTTGGAATGGTTTAAATTCATCCAGAAATCTAGAAGCAGTTGAAGGAAGATAAATACCACAAAAGTAAAAATAAATCAGCAAGAAACATGAAAACAAGGAAGGAATCAAGTAAGAAATGGAGGAAGTAGCAAGTAATCGGGTAAGCAATGGAGTAAAGTGAGAAGAATTAAGTAAGCAATGAAGTAAGGAGGGTAGAATCGAGTCGCAATGGTGTAAGGAGTGGCAAACTTAAGCAATGGAGTAATAGTCACTCTGTTGAAATCAGGTCACATTTGCATTAGTATACTAAGCTAGCATTAGCATGCTAAGTTAACATTAGCATTAATATGCTAACTTAGCATTAGCATGCTAAGCTAACATTAGCATTAGCATGCTAACATTAGCATTAGCATGCTAACTTAGCATTAACATTAGCATGCTAACGTAGCATTAGCATGCTAAGCTAACATTAGCATTAGCATGTTAACTTAGCATTAACATGCTAAGCTAACATTAGCATTAGCATGCTAAGCTAACATTAGCATTAGCATGCTAAGCTAACATTAGCATTCACATGCTAAGCTAGCATTAGCATTAGCATGCTGAGCTAACATTAGCATTAGCATGCTAAGCTAGCAATAGCATTAGCATGTTCAGCTAGCATTAGCATTAGCTAGCATTAGCATGCTAACTTAGCACTAGCATGCTCACTTCCTGTTGATTTCAGGCCACTTCCTGTTGAAATCGGGTCACTTCCTGTTGAAATTGGGTCACTTCCTGTTGATATCAGGTCACTTCCTGTCAAAATTGGGTCACTTCCTGTTGAAATCGGGTCACTTCCTGTTAAAAACAGGTCACTTCCTGTTGATTTTAGGCCACTTCCTGTTGAAATTAAGTCACTTCCTGTTGAAATCGGGTCACTTCCTGTTGATTTTAAGTCACTTCCTGTTGATATGAGGTCACTTCCTGTTAAAATCAGGTCACTTCCTGTTGAAATCGGGTCATTTCCTGTTAAAATCAGGTCACTTCCTGTTGATTTTAGGTCACTTCCTGTTGATATGAGGTCACTTCCTGTTGATATTGGTCACTTCCTGTTCAGGTCGGGGAATATCCTGGCAAGAATCACACGCATACCTAATCAATTGGCCAAAATGGCCACCGCCTTGGGAGGCCAGGTTGGCGAGAAACCTGGGCATATCATTTGTCTAAAATGGCCGCCGTGCATGGTAAGTTGGAAAATGGCCGCCATACGTGGTAAGTTAGGTGGTAAGATGGAAGAGCTCATGACGTGAAATGGTGGAATATATTGAAGTTGGAACGAAGTCAATCGGATAAATAATGTGGAAGTAAATGGAAAATGTAGAATGTGGGAAATATTTGGTTACGAAATTGGGAATTGTGGGTAAGGCGGGAATTTTGGAACTGAAAAGCTGGAAGAGCTCATGGCTTGAATTGGTGGAATATATTGAAGTTGAAACAACGTCAATCGGATAAAAAATGTCGAAGTAAATGTGAAATGTAGAATGTGGGAAATATTCGGGTACGAAATCGGGAATTGTGGGTAAGGCATGAATTTTGGAACTGAAAAGCTGGAAGAGCTCATGGCTTGAATTGCTGGAATATATTGAAGTTAGAACGAAGTCAATCGGATAAATAATGTGGAAGTAAATGGAAAATGTAGAATGTGGGAAATATTTGGGCACGAAATTGGGAATTGTGGGTAAGGCGTGAATTTTGGAACTGAAAAGCAGGAAGAGCTCATGGCTTGAATTGGTGGAATAGATTGAAGTTGAAACGACGTCAATCGGATGAAAAATGTCGAAGTAAATGTGAAATGTATAATGTGGGAAATATTCGGGTACGAAATCGGGAATTGTGGGTAAGGCATGAATTTTGGAACTGAAAAGCTGGAAGAGCTCATGGCTTGAATTGCTGGAATATATTGAAGCTGGAACAACGTCAATCGGATGAATAATGTGTAAGTAAATGGAAAATGTAGAATGTGGGAAATATTCGGGTACGAAATCGGGAATTGTGGGCAAGGCGTGAATTTTGGAACTGAAAAGCTGGAAGAGCTAATGGCTTGAAATGCTGGAATATATTGAAGCTGGAACGACGTCAATCGGATGAATAATGTGTAAGTAAATGGAAAATGTAGAATGTGGGTAATGTGCGGGTACGAAATCGGGAATTGTGGGTAAGGCGTGAATTTTGGAACTGAAAAGCTGGAAGAGCTCATGGCTTGAATTGCTGGAATATATTGAAGTTGGAACAAAGTCAATTGGATGAATAATGTGGAAGTAAATGAAAAATGTAGAATGTGGGAAATATTCGGGTACGAAATCGTGAATTGTGGGTAAGGCGTGAATTTTGGAACTGAAAAGCTGGAAGAGCTCATGGCTTGGATTGCTGGAATATATTGAAGTTGGCATGAAGTCAATCGGATGAATAATGTAGAAGTAAATGTGAAATGTAGAATGTGGGAAATATTCGGGTACGAAATCGTGAATTGTGGGTAAGGCGTGAATTTTGGAACTGAAAAGCTGGAAGAGCTCATGATGGAACATATTTGAAGTTGGAACGAAGTGAATCGGATGAAAAATGTGGAAGGAAATGTGAAATTTTGAATCTCCCATTAAGAATACATGGGGAAAAATCGGGTACGAAATCGGGAATTGCGGGTAAGACGTGAATCGTGGGAATAAGAAAAATGGAAGCGCTGTAGGCGCGAATATTTGGAATCGTTTGAAATTGGAACGGAGTGAATCGGGTGAAAAATGTGGAAGTAGAAGCTGGACAAAAAAGTGCGAGGAATAAAATATAAGAATAAGAATAATAACTAGAAATGCCATTTCTGGGGAAATGGCGTGTGAAGGCTGGAGAGCTGAATGAATACCTGTGGAATGATTTGGAATAATGTTGAATGATGATGAATGATATTAAAAGATATTGAAAGATATTGAATGATATTGAATGATATTGAATGATGTTGAATGATACTGAATGACATGGAATGAGCTTAACATGCTGAAGTTGGAATGGTTTAAATTCATCCAAAAATCTAGAAGCAGTTGAAGGAATACAAATACCACAAAAGTAAAAATAAATCAGCAAGAAACAAGAAAACAAGGAAGAAATCAAGTAAGAAATGGACGAAGTAGCAAGTAATCGGGTAAGCAATGGAGTAAAGTGAGAAGAATTAAGTAAGCAATGAAGTAAGGAGGGTAGAATCGAGTCGCAATGGTGTAAGGAGTGGCAAACTTAAGCAATGGAGTAATAGTCACTCTGTTGAAATCAGGTCACATTTGCATTAGTATACTAAGCTAGCATTAGCATGCTAAGTTAACATTAGCATTAATATGCTAACTTAGCATTAGCATGCTAACATTAGCATTAGCATGCTAACATTAGCATTAGCATGCTAAGCTAACATTAGCATTAGCAAGCTAACATTAGCATTAGCATGCTAACTTAGCATTAGCATTAGCATGCTAAGCTAACATTAGCATTA
Source organism: Festucalex cinctus (assembly GCF_051991245.1). Taxonomy (NCBI): domain Eukaryota; kingdom Metazoa; phylum Chordata; class Actinopteri; order Syngnathiformes; family Syngnathidae; genus Festucalex; species Festucalex cinctus. Next base: position 3,956,422 of record NC_135421.1, on the reverse strand, counting down.
GCATGCTAAGCTAACATTAGCATTAGCATGCTAACTTAGCATTAGCATGCTAAGCTAACATTAGCATTAGCATGCTAAGCTAACATTAGCATTCACATGCTAAGCTAACATTAGCATTAGCATGCTGAGCTAACATTAGCATTAGCATGCTAAGCTAGCAATAGCATTAGCATGTTCAGCTAGAATTAGCATTAGCTAACATTAGCATGCTAACTTAGCACTAGCATGCTCACTTCCTGTTGATTTCAGGCCACTTCCTGTTGAAATCGGGTCACTTCCTGTTGAAATCGGGTCACTTCCTGTTGAAATTGGGTCACTTCCTGTTGATATCAGGTCACTTCCTGTCAAAATTGGGTCACTTCCTGTTGAAATTGGGTCACTTCCTGTTGATTTCAGGCCACTTCCTGTTGAAATCGGGTCACTTCCTGTTGAAATCGGGTCACTTCCTGTTGAAATTGGGTCACTTCCTGTTGATATCAGGTCACTTCCTGTCAAAATTGGGTCACTTCCTGTTGAAATTGGGTCACTTCCTGTTGATATCAGGTCACTTCCTGTCAAAATTGGGTCACTTCCTGTTGAAATCGGGTCACTTCCTGTTGAAATTGGGTCACTTCCTGTTGAAATCGGGTCACTTCCTGTTGAAATTGGGTCACTTCCTGTTGATATCAGTTCACTTCCTGTCAAAATTGTGTCACTTCCTGTTGAAATTGGGTCACTTCCTGTTGATATCAGGTCACTTCCTGTCAAAATTGGGTCACTTCCTGTTGAAATCGGGTCACTTCCTGTTGAAATTGGGTCACTTCCTGTTGATATCAGGTCACTTCCTGTCAAAATTGGGTCACTTCCTGTTGAAATTGGGTCACTTCCTGTTGATATCAGGTCACTTCCTGTCAAAATTGGGTCACTTCCTGTTGAAATCGGGTCACTTCCTGTTAAAAACAGGTCACTTCCTGTTGATTTTAGGTCACTTCCTGTTAAAATTAAGTCACTTCCTGTTGAAATTAAGTCACTTCCTGTTGAAATCGGGTCACTTCCTGTTGATTTTAAGTCACTTCCTGTTGATATGAGGTCACTTCCTGTTAAAATCAGGTCACTTCCTGTTGAATTCGGGTAATTTCCTGTTAATATCAGGTCAGTTCCTGTTGATTTTAGGTCACTTCCTGTTGAAATTAAGTCACTTCCTGTTGATATGAGGTCACTTCCTGTTGATATTGGTCACTTCCTGTTCAGGTCGGGGAATATCCTGGCAAGAATCACACGCATACCTAATCAATTGGCCAAAATGGCCACCGCCTTGGGAGGCCAGGTTGGCGAGAAACCTGGGCATATCATTTGTCTAAAATGGCCGCCGTGCATGGTAAGTTGGAAAATGCCCGCCATGCGTGGTAAGTTAGGTGGTAAGATAGAAGAGCTCATGATGTGAAATGGTGGAATATATTGAAGTTGGAACGAAGTCAATCGGATAAATAATGTGGAAGTAAATGGAAAATGTAGAATGTGGGAAATATTTGGGTACGAAATTGGGAATTGTGGGTAAGGTGTGAATTTTGGAACTGAAAAGCTGGAAGAGCTCATGGCTTGAATTGGTGGAATATATTGAAGTTGAAACCACGTCAATCGGTTGAAAAATGTCGAAGTAAATGTGAAATGTAGAATGTGGCAAATATTCGGGTACGAAATCGGGAATTGTGGGTAAGGCATGAATTTTGGAACTGAAAAGCTGGAAGAGCTCATGGCTTGAATTGCTGGAATATATTGAAGTTGGAACGAAGTCAATCGGATAAATAATGTGGAAGTAAATGGAAAATGTAGAATGTGGGAAATATTTGGGTACGAAATTGGGAATTGTGGGTAAGGCGTGAATTTTGGAACTGAAAAGCAGGAAGAGCTCATGGCTTGAATTGGTGGAATAGATTGAAGTTGAAACGACGTCAATCGGATGAAAAATGTCGAAGTAAATGTGAAATGTATAATGTGGGAAATATTCGGGTACGAAATCGGGAATTGTGAGTAAGGCATGAATTTTGGAACTGAAAAGCTGGAAGAGCTCATGGCTTGAATTGCTGGAATATATTGAAGTTGGAACAAAGTCAATCGGATGAATAATGTGTAAGTAAATGGAAAATGTAGAATGTGGGAAATATTTGGGTACGAAATTGGGAATTGTGGGTAAGGCGTGAATTTTGGAACTGAAAAGCTGGAAGAGATCATGGCTTGAATTGGTGGAATATATTGAAGTTGAAACGTCAATCGGATGAAAAATGTCGAAGTAAATGGAAAATGTAGAATGTGGGTAATGTGCGGGTACGAAATCGAGAATTGTGGGTAAGGCGTGAATTTTGGAACTGAAAAGCTGGAAGAGCTCGTGGCTTGAATTGCTGGAATATATTGAAGTTGGAACGACGTCAATCGGATGAATAATGTGGAAGTAAATGAAAAATGTAGAATGTGGGAAATATTCGGGTACGAAATCGTGAATTGTGGGTAAGGTGTGAATTTTGGAACTGAAAAGCTGGAAGAGCTCATGATGGAACATATTGAAGTTGGAACGAAGTGAATCGGATGAAAAATGTGGAAGGAAATGTGAAATTTAGAATCTCCCATTAAGAATACATGGGGAAAAATCGGGTACGAAATCGGGAATTGCGGGTAACACGTGAATCGTGGGAATAAGAAAAATGGAAGCGATGTAGGCGCGAATATTTGGAATCATTTGAAATTGGAACGGAGTGAATCGGGTGAAAAATGTGGAAGTAGAAACAGGACAAAAAAGTGCGAGGAATAAAATAGTATAAGAATAAGAATAAGAATAAGAATAACGGGAATGGTGTAGAATAACATATGTGTGAAGGCCTCCAGCCTTCACACAACTAGAAATGCCATTTCTGGGGAAATGGCGTGTGAAGGCTGGAGAGCTGAATGAATACCTGTGGAATGATTTGGAATAATGTTGAATGATGATGAATGATATTGAAAGATATTGAAAGATATTGAATGATATTGAATGATATTGAATGATACTGAATGACATGGAATGAGCTTAACATGCTGAAGTTGGAATGGTTTAAATTCATCCAGAAATCTAGAAGCAGTTGAAGGAAGATAAATACCACAAAAGTAAAAATAAATCAGCAAGAAACATGAAAACAAGGAAGGAATCAAGTAAGAAATGGAGGAAGTAGCAAGTAATCGGGTAAGCAATGGAGTAAAGTGAGAAGAATTAAGTAAGCAATGAAGTAAGGAGGGTAGAATCGAGTCGCAATGGTGTAAGGAGTGGCAAACTTAAGCAATGGAGTAATAGTCACTCTGTTGAAATCAGGTCACATTTGCATTAGTATACTAAGCTAGCATTAGCATGCTAAGTTAACATTAGCATTAATATGCTAACTTAGCATTAGCATGCTAAGCTAACATTAGCATTAGCATGTTAACATTAGCATTAGCATTCTAAGCTAACATTAGCATTAGCATGCTAACATTAGCATTAGCATGCTAAGTTAACATTAGCATTAGCATGCTAACATTAGCATTAGCATGCTAACTTAGCATTAACATTAGCATGCTAACTTAGCATTAGCATGCTAAGCTAACATTAGCATTAGCATGTTAACTTAGCATTAACATGCTAAGCTAACATTAGCATTAGCATGCTAACTTAGCATTAGCATGCTAAGCTAACATTAGCATTAGCATGCTAAGCTAACATTAGCATTCACATGCTAAGCTAGCATTAGCATTAGCATGCTGAGCTAACATTAGCATTAGCATGCTAAGCTAGCAATAGCATTAGCATGTTCAGCTAGCATTAGCATTAGCCTGCATTAGCATGCTAACTTAGCACTAGCATGCTCACTTCCTGTTGATTTCAGGCCACTTCCTGTTGAAATCGGGTCACTTCCTGTTGAAATTGGGTCACTTCCTGTTGATATCAGGTCACTTCCTGTCAAAATTGGGTCACTTCCTGTTGAAATTGGGTCACTTCCTGTTGATATCAGGTCACTTCCTGTCAAAATTGGGTCACTTCCTGTTGAAATCGGGTCACTTCCTGTTAAAAACAGGTCACTTCCTGTTGATTTTAGGCCACTTCCTGTTGAAATTAAGTCACTTCCTGTTGAAATCGGGTCACTTCCTGTTGATTTTAAGTCACTTCCTGTTGATATGAGGTCACTTCCTGTTAAAATCAGGTCACTTCCTGTTGAAATCGGGTCATTTCCTGTTAAAATCAGGTCACTTCCTGTTGATTTTAGGTCACTTCCTGTTGATATGAGGTCACTTCCTGTTGATATTGGTCACTTCCTGTTCAGGTCGGGGAATATCCTGGCAAGAATCACACGCATACCTAATCAATTGGCCAAAATGGCCACCGCCTTGGGAGGCCAGGTTGGCGAGAAACCTGGGCATATCATTTGTCTAAAATGGCCGCCGTGCATGGTAAGTTGGAAAATGGCCGCCATACGTGGTAAGTTAGGTGGTAAGATGGAAGAGCTCATGACGTGAAATGGTGGAATATATTGAAGTTGGAACGAAGTCAATCGGATAAATAATGTGGAAGTAAATGGAAAATGTAGAATGTGGGAAATATTTGGGTACGAAATTGGGAATTGTGGGTAAGGCGGGAATTTTGGAACTGAAAAGCTGGAAGAGCTCATGGCTTGAATTGGTGGAATATATTGAAGTTGAAACAACGTCAATCGGATAAAAAATGTCGAAGTAAATGTGAAATGTAGAATGTGGGAAATATTCGGGTACGAAATCGGGAATTGTGGGTAAGGCATGAATTTTGGAACTGAAAAGCTGGAAGAGCTCATGGCTTGAATTGCTGGAATATATTGAAGTTAGAACGAAGTCAATCGGATAAATAATGTGGAAGTAAATGGAAAATGTAGAATGTGGGAAATATTTGGGCACGAAATTGGGAATTGTGGGTAAGGCGTGAATTTTGGAACTGAAAAGCAGGAAGAGCTCATGGCTTGAATTGGTGGAATAGATTGAAGTTGAAACGACGTCAATCGGATGAAAAATGTCGAAGTAAATGTGAAATGTATAATGTGGGAAATATTCGGGTACGAAATCGGGAATTGTGGGTAAGGCATGAATTTTGGAACTGAAAAGCTGGAAGAGCTCATGGCTTGAATTGCTGGAATATATTGAAGCTGGAACAACGTCAATCGGATGAATAATGTGTAAGTAAATGGAAAATGTAGAATGTGGGAAATATTCGGGTACGAAATCGGGAATTGTGGGCAAGGCGTGAATTTTGGAACTGAAAAGCTGGAAGAGCTAATGGCTTGAAATGCTGGAATATATTGAAGCTGGAACGACGTCAATCGGATGAATAATGTGTAAGTAAATGGAAAATGTAGAATGTGGGTAATGTGCGGGTACGAAATCGGGAATTGTGGGTAAGGCGTGAATTTTGGAACTGAAAAGCTGGAAGAGCTCATGGCTTGAATTGCTGGAATATATTGAAGTTGGAACAAAGTCAATTGGATGAATAATGTGGAAGTAAATGAAAAATGTAGAATGTGGGAAATATTCGGGTACGAAATCGTGAATTGTGGGTAAGGCGTGAATTTTGGAACTGAAAAGCTGGAAGAGCTCATGGCTTGGATTGCTGGAATATATTGAAGTTGGCATGAAGTCAATCGGATGAATAATGTAGAAGTAAATGTGAAATGTAGAATGTGGGAAATATTCGGGTACGAAATCGTGAATTGTGGGTAAGGCGTGAATTTTGGAACTGAAAAGCTGGAAGAGCTCATGATGGAACATATTTGAAGTTGGAACGAAGTGAATCGGATGAAAAATGTGGAAGGAAATGTGAAATTTTGAATCTCCCATTAAGAATACATGGGGAAAAATCGGGTACGAAATCGGGAATTGCGGGTAAGACGTGAATCGTGGGAATAAGAAAAATGGAAGCGCTGTAGGCGCGAATATTTGGAATCGTTTGAAATTGGAACGGAGTGAATCGGGTGAAAAATGTGGAAGTAGAAGCTGGACAAAAAAGTGCGAGGAATAAAATATAAGAATAAGAATAATAACTAGAAATGCCATTTCTGGGGAAATGGCGTGTGAAGGCTGGAGAGCTGAATGAATACCTGTGGAATGATTTGGAATAATGTTGAATGATGATGAATGATATTAAAAGATATTGAAAGATATTGAATGATATTGAATGATATTGAATGATGTTGAATGATACTGAATGACATGGAATGAGCTTAACATGCTGAAGTTGGAATGGTTTAAATTCATCCAAAAATCTAGAAGCAGTTGAAGGAATACAAATACCACAAAAGTAAAAATAAATCAGCAAGAAACAAGAAAACAAGGAAGAAATCAAGTAAGAAATGGACGAAGTAGCAAGTAATCGGGTAAGCAATGGAGTAAAGTGAGAAGAATTAAGTAAGCAATGAAGTAAGGAGGGTAGAATCGAGTCGCAATGGTGTAAGGAGTGGCAAACTTAAGCAATGGAGTAATAGTCACTCTGTTGAAATCAGGTCACATTTGCATTAGTATACTAAGCTAGCATTAGCATGCTAAGTTAACATTAGCATTAATATGCTAACTTAGCATTAGCATGCTAACATTAGCATTAGCATGCTAACATTAGCATTAGCATGCTAAGCTAACATTAGCATTAGCAAGCTAACATTAGCATTAGCATGCTAACTTAGCATTAGCATTAGCATGCTAAGCTAACATTAGCATTAGCATGCTAAGCTAACATTAGCATTAGCATGCTAACTTAGCATTAGCATGCTAAGCTAACATTAGCATTAGCATGCTAAGCTAACATTAGCATTCACATGCTAAGCTAACATTAGCATTAGCATGCTGAGCTAACATTAGCATTAGCATGCTAAGCTAGCAATAGCATTAGCATGTTCAGCTAGAATTAGCATTAGCTAACATTAGCATGCTAACTTAGCACTAGCATGCTCACTTCCTGTTGATTTCAGGCCACTTCCTGTTGAAATCGGGTCACTTCCTGTTGAAATCGGGTCACTTCCTGTTGAAATTGGGTCACTTCCTGTTGATATCAGGTCACTTCCTGTCAAAATTGGGTCACTTCCTGTTGAAATTGGGTCACTTCCTGTTGATTTCAGGCCACTTCCTGTTGAAATCGGGTCACTTCCTGTTGAAATCGGGTCACTTCCTGTTGAAATTGGGTCACTTCCTGTTGATATCAGGTCACTTCCTGTCAAAATTGGGTCACTTCCTGTTGAAATTGGGTCACTTCCTGTTGATATCAGGTCACTTCCTGTCAAAATTGGGTCACTTCCTGTTGAAATCGGGTCACTTCCTGTTGAAATTGGGTCACTTCCTGTTGAAATCGGGTCACTTCCTGTTGAAATTGGGTCACTTCCTGTTGATATCAGTTCACTTCCTGTCAAAATTGGGTCACTTCCTGTTGAAATTGGGTCACTTCCTGTTGATATCAGGTCACTTCCTGTCAAAATTGGGTCACTTCCTGTTGAAATCGGGTCACTTCCTGTTGAAATTGGGTCACTTCCTGTTGATATCAGGTCACTTCCTGTCAAAATTGGGTCACTTCCTGTTGAAATTGGGTCACTTCCTGTTGATATCAGGTCACTTCCTGTCAAAATTGGGTCACTTCCTGTTGAAATCGGGTCACTTCCTGTTAAAAACAGGTCACTTCCTGTTGATTTTAGGTCACTTCCTGTTAAAATTAAGTCACTTCCTGTTGAAATTAAGTCACTTCCTGTTGAAATCGGGTCACTTCCTGTTGATTTTAAGTCACTTCCTGTTGATATGAGGTCACTTCCTGTTAAAATCAGGTCACTTCCTGTTGAATTCGGGTAATTTCCTGTTAATATCAGGTCAGTTCCTGTTGATTTTAGGTCACTTCCTGTTGAAATTAAGTCACTTCCTGTTGATATGAGGTCACTTCCTGTTGATATTGGTCACTTCCTGTTCAGGTCGGGGAATATCCTGGCAAGAATCACACGCATACCTAATCAATTGGCCAAAATGGCCACCGCCTTGGGAGGCCAGGTTGGCGAGAAACCTGGGCATATCATTTGTCTAAAATGGCCGCCGTGCATGGTAAGTTGGAAAATGCCCGCCATGCGTGGTAAGTTAGGTGGTAAGATAGAAGAGCTCATGATGTGAAATGGTGGAATATATTGAAGTTGGAACGAAGTCAATCGGATAAATAATGTGGAAGTAAATGGAAAATGTAGAATGTGGGAAATATTTGGGTACGAAATTGGGAATTGTGGGTAAGGTGTGAATTTTGGAACTGAAAAGCTGGAAGAGCTCATGGCTTGAATTGGTGGAATATATTGAAGTTGAAACCACGTCAATCGGTTGAAAAATGTCGAAGTAAATGTGAAATGTAGAATGTGGCAAATATTCGGGTACGAAATCGGGAATTGTGGGTAAGGCATGAATTTTGGAACTGAAAAGCTGGAAGAGCTCATGGCTTGAATTGCTGGAATATATTGAAGTTGGAACGAAGTCAATCGGATAAATAATGTGGAAGTAAATGGAAAATGTAGAATGTGGGAAATATTTGGGTACGAAATTGGGAATTGTGGGTAAGGCGTGAATTTTGGAACTGAAAAGCAGGAAGAGCTCATGGCTTGAATTGGTGGAATAGATTGAAGTTGAAACGACGTCAATCGGATGAAAAATGTCGAAGTAAATGTGAAATGTATAATGTGGGAAATATTCGGGTACGAAATCGGGAATTGTGAGTAAGGCATGAATTTTGGAACTGAAAAGCTGGAAGAGCTCATGGCTTGAATTGCTGGAATATATTGAAGTTGGAACAAAGTCAATCGGATGAATAATGTGTAAGTAAATGGAAAATGTAGAATGTGGGAAATATTTGGGTACGAAATTGGGAATTGTGGGTAAGGCGTGAATTTTGGAACTGAAAAGCTGGAAGAGATCATGGCTTGAATTGGTGGAATATATTGAAGTTGAAACGTCAATCGGATGAAAAATGTCGAAGTAAATGGAAAATGTAGAATGTGGGTAATGTGCGGGTACGAAATCGAGAATTGTGGGTAAGGCGTGAATTTTGGAACTGAAAAGCTGGAAGAGCTCGTGGCTTGAATTGCTGGAATATATTGAAGTTGGAACGACGTCAATCGGATGAATAATGTGGAAGTAAATGAAAAATGTAGAATGTGGGAAATATTCGGGTACGAAATCGTGAATTGTGGGTAAGGTGTGAATTTTGGAACTGAAAAGCTGGAAGAGCTCATGATGGAACATATTGAAGTTGGAACGAAGTGAATCGGATGAAAAATGTGGAAGGAAATGTGAAATTTAGAATCTCCCATTAAGAATACATGGGGAAAAATCGGGTACGAAATCGGGAATTGCGGGTAACACGTGAATCGTGGGAATAAGAAAAATGGAAGCGATGTAGGCGCGAATATTTGGAATCATTTGAAATTGGAACGGAGTGAATCGGGTGAAAAATGTGGAAGTAGAAACAGGACAAAAAAGTGCGAGGAATAAAATAGTATAAGAATAAGAATAAGAATAAGAATAACGGGAATGGTGTAGAATAACATATGTGTGAAGGCCTCCAGCCTTCACACAACTAGAAATGCCATTTCTGGGGAAATGGCGTGTGAAGGCTGGAGAGCTGAATGAATACCTGTGGAATGATTTGGAATAATGTTGAATGATGATGAATGATATTGAAAGATATTGAACGATATTGAATGGTGTTGAATGATGTTGAATGATACTGAATGACATGGAATGAGCTTAACATGCTGAAGTTGTAATGGTTTAAATTCATCCAGAAATCTAGAAGCAGTTGAAGGAAGACAAATACCACAAAAGTAAAAATAAATCAGCAAGAAATAAGAAAACAAGGAAGAAATCAAGTAAGAAATGGAGCAAGTAGCAAGTAATCGGGTAAGCAATGGAGTAAAGTGAGAAGAATTAAGTAAGCAATGAATTAAGGAGGGTAGAATCGAGTCGCAAATGGTGTAAGGAGTGGCAAACTTAAGCAATGTGGAGTAATAGTCACTCGGTTGAAATCAGGTCACATTTGCATTAGTATACTAAGCTAGCATTAGCATGCTAAGCTAACATTAGCATTAATATGCTAACTTAATATTAGCATGCTAAGCAAACATTAGCATTAGCATGCTAACTTAGCATTAGCATTCTAAGCTAGCATTAGCATGCTAAGCTAACATTAGCATTAGCATGTTAAGCTAACAGCATTAGCATGCTAAGCTAATATTAGCATTAGCATGCTAACATTAGCATGCTAACTTAACATTAGCCTTAGCATGCTAACTTAGCATTAGCATGCTAGCTTAGCATTAGCATGCTAAGCTAACATTAGCATTAGCATGCTAAGCTAAAATTAGCACTAGCATGCTAAGCTAACATTAGCACTAGCATGCTAGCTTAGCATTAGCATGCTAAGCTAACATTAGCATTAGCATGCTAAGCTAACATTAGCACTAGCATGCTAGCTTAGCATTAGCATGCTAAGCTAACATTAGCATTAGCATGCTAAGCTAACATTAGCATTGACATGCTAAGCTAACATTAGCATTAGCATGCTAACTTAGCATTAGCATGCTGAGCTAACATTTGCATTAGCATGCTAAGCTAGCAGTAGCATTAGCATGTTCAGCTAGTGTTAGCATTAGCTAGCATTAGCATCCTAACTTAGCACTAGCATGCTCACTTCCTGTTGATTTCAGGCCACTTCTTGTTGAATTCGGGTCACTTCCTGTTGAAATCGGGTCACTTCCTGTTGAAATTGGGTCACTTCTGTTGATTTTAGGTCACTTCCTGTTGATATCAGGTCACTTCCTGTCAAAATTGGGTCACTTCCTGTTGAAATCGGGTCACTTCCTGTTAAAAACAGGTCACTTCCTGTTGATTTTAGGTCACTTCCTGTTGAAATTAAGTCACTTCCTGTTGAAATCGGGTCACTTCCTGTTGATTTTAAGTCACTTCCTGTTGATATGAGGTCACTTCCTGTTAAAATCAGGTCACTTCCTGTTGAATTCGGGTCATTTCCTGTTAATATCAGGTCACTTCCTGTTGATTTTAGGTCACTTCCTGTTGAAATTAAGTCACTTCCTGTTGATATGAGGTCACTTCCTGTTGATGTTGGTCACTTCCTGTTCAGGTCGGGGAATATCCTGGCAAGAATCACACGCATACCTAATCAATTGGCCAAAATGGCCACCGCCTTGGGAGGCCAGGTTGGCGAGAAACCTGGGCATATCATTGGTCTAAAATGGCCGCCGTGCATGGTAAGTTGGAAAATGGCCGCCATGCGTGGTAAGTTAGGTGGTAAGATTGAAGAGTTCATGACGTGAAATGGTGGAATATATTGAAGTTGGAACGAAGTCAATCGGATAAATAATGTGGAAGTAAATGGAAAATGTAGAATGTGGGAAATATTTGGGTACGAAATTGGGAATTGTGGGTAAGGCGTGAATTTTGGAACTGAAAAGCTGGAAGAGCTCATGGCTTGAATTGGTGGAATATATTGAAGTTGAAACCACGTCAATCGGTTGAAAAATGTCGAAGTAAATGTGAAATGTAGAATGTGGGAAATATTCGGGTACGAAATCGGGAATTGTGGGTAAGGCATGAATTTTGGAACTGAAAAGCTGGAAGAGCTCATGGCTTGAATTGCTGGAATATATTGAAGTTGGAACGAAGTCAATCGGATAAATAATGTGGAAGTAAATGGAAAATGTAGAATGTGGGAAATATTCGGGTACGAAATCGGGAATTGTGGGTAAGGCATGAATTTTGGAACTGAAAAGCTGGAAGAGCTCATGGCTTGAATTGCTGGAATATATTGAAGTTGGAACAAAGTCAATCGGATGAATAATGTGTAAGTAAATGGAAAATGTAGAATGTGGGAAATATTTGGGTACGAAATTGGGAATTGTGGGTAAGGCGTGAATTTTGGAACTGAAAAGCTGGAAGAGATCATGGCTTGAATTGGTGGAATATATTGAAGTTGAAACGACGTCAATCGGATGAAAAATGTCGAAGTAAATGGAAAATGTAGAATGTGGGTAATGTGCGGGTACGAAATCGAGAATTGTGGGTAAGGCGTGAATTTTGGAACTGAAAAGCTGGAAGAGCTCGTGGCTTGAATTGCTGGAATATATTGAAGTTGGAACGAAGTCAATCGGAAGAATAATGTGGAAGTAAATGAAAAATGTAGAATGTGGGAAATATTCGGGTACGAAATCGGGAATTGTGGGTAAGGCATGAATTTTGGAACTGAAAAGCTGGAAGAGCTCATGGCTTGAATTGCTGGAATATATTGAAGTTGGAACGAAGTCAATCGGATGAAAAATGTCGAAGTAAATGAAAAATGTAGAATGTGGGAAATATTCGGGTACGAAATTGTGAATTGTGGGTAAGGTGTGAATTTTGGAACTGAAAAGCTGGAAGAGCTCATGATGGAACATATTGAAGTTGGAACAAAGTGAATCGGATGAAAAAATGTGGAAGGAAATGTGAAATTTAGAATCTCCCATTAAGAATACATGGGGAAAAATCGGGTACGAAATCGGGAATTGCGGGTAACACGTGAATCGTGGGAATAAGAAAAATGGAAGCGATGTAGACGCGAATATTTGGAATCATTTGAAATTGGAACGGAGTGAATCGGGTGAAAAATGTGGAAGTAGAAACAGGACAAAAAAGTGCGAGGAATAAAATAGAATAAGAATAATAACTAGAAATGCCATTTCTGGGGAAATGGCGTGTGAAGGCTGGAGTGCTGAATGAATACCTGTGGAATGATTTAGAATAATGTTGAATGATGATGAATGATATTGAAAGATATTGAATGATATTGAATGGTGTTGAATGATGTTGAATGATACTGAATGACATGGAATGACCTTAACATGCTGAAGTTGGAATGGTTTAAATTCATCCAGAAATCTAGAAGCAGTTGAAGGAAGACAAATACCACAAAAGTAAAATTAAATCAGCAAGAAACAAGAAAACAAGGAAGAAATCAAGAAATGGAGGAAGTAGCAAGTAATCGGGAAAGCAATGGAGTAAAGTGAGAAGAATTAAGTAAGCAATGAAGTAAGGAGGGTAGAATCGAGTCGCAATGGTGTAAGGAGTGGCAAACTTAAGCAATGGAGTAATAGTCACTCTGTTGAAACCAGGTAACATTTGCATGAGTATACTAAGCTAGCATTAGCATGCTAAGCTAACATTAGCATTAGTATGCTAATTTATCATTAGCATGCGAAGTTAACATTAATATTGTCATGCTAAGCTAACATTAGCATTAATATTCTAACTTAGCATTAGCATGCTAAGCGTACATTAGCATTAGCATGCTAACTGAGCATTAGCATTAGCATTCTAAGCTAAAATTAGCATTAGCATGCTAAGCTAACATTAGCATTAGCATGATAACATTAGCATTAACATGCTAACATTAGCATTAACATGCTAAGCTAACATTAGCATTAGCATGCTAAGCTACCATTAGCATTGGCATGCTAAGCTAACATTAGCATAAGCATGCTAACTTAGCATTAGCATACTGAGCTAACATTAGCATTAACATGCTAAGCTAGCAATAGCATTAGCATGTTCAGCTAGCCTAAGCATTAGTTAGCATTAGCATGCTAACTTAGCACTAGCATGCTCACTTCCTGTTGATTTCAGGCCACTTCCTGTTGAAATTGGGTCACTTCCTGTTGATTTTAGGTCACTTCCTGTTGATATGTCACTTCCTGTTGATTTTAGGTCACTTCCTGTTGATATGAGGTCACTTCCTCTTGATATGAGGTCACTTCCTGTTAAAATCAGGTCACTTCCTGTTAAAATCAGGTCACTTCCTGTTGATTTCAGGCCACTTCCTGTTGGAATCGGGTCACTTCCTGTTGAAATCGGGTCACTTCCTGTTGATATGAGGTCACTTCCTGTTGATATGAGGTCACTTCCTGTTGAAATCGGGTCACTTCCTGTTGATATGAGGTCACTTCCTGTTGATATGAGGTCACTTCCTGTTAAAATCAGGTCACTTCCTGTTAAAATCAGGTCACTTCCTGTTGAAATCGGGTCAATTCCTGTTAAAATCAGGTCACTTCCTGTTGATTTTAGGTCACTTCCTATTGAAATTAGGTCGAAATGGCGGAAATCCTAGGCGTCCCTAATCAATTGGCCAAGATGGCCGCCGCCCCCGGTGGACGACGTGGCGGAAATCCTAGGCGTCCCGAATCAATTGGCCAAGATGGCCGCCGCCACCGGTGGACGACGTGGCGGAAATCCTTGTCGTCCCGAATCAATTGGGCAAGATGGCCGCCGCCACCGGTGGACGACGTGGCGGAAATCCTGGGCGTCCCTAAACCATTGGCCAAGATGGCCGCCGGCCTGTGGGTCCAGGTTGGCGAGAATCCTGGGCATATCTAATCATTTATCTAAAATGGCCGCCATTCATGGTAATTTGGAAAATGGCCGCCATGTGTTGTAAGTTAGGTGCTAAGATGGAAGAGCTCATGACGTGAAATGGTGGAATATATTGAAGTTGGAACGAAGTCAATCGGATAAATAATGTCGAAGTAAATGTGAAATGTAGAATGTGGGAAATATTTGGGTACGAATTTGGGAATTGTGGGTAAGGCGTGAATTTTGGAACTGAAAAGCTGGAAGAGCTCATGGCTTGAATTGGTGAAATATATTGAAGTTGAAACGACGTCAATCGGATGAAAAATGTCGAAGTAAATGTGAAATGTAGAATGTGGGAAATATTCGGGTACGAAATCGGAAATTGTGGGTAAGGCATGAATTTTGGAACTGAAAAGCTGGAAGAGCTCATGGCTTGAATTGCTGGAATATATTGAAGTTGGAACGAAGTCAATCGGATGAATAATGTGGAAGTAAATGTGAAATATAGAATGTGGGAAATATTCGGGTACGAAATCCGGAATTGTGGGCAAGGTGTGAATTTTGGAACTGAAAAGCTGGAAGAACTCATGGCTTGAATTGCTGGAATATATTGAAGCTGGAACGACGTCAATCGGATGAATAATGTGTAAGTAAATGGAAAATGTAGAATGTGGGAAATATTCGGGTACGAAATCGGGAATTGTGGGCAAGGCGTGAATTTTGGAACTGAAAAGCTGGAAGAGCTAATGGCTTGAAATGCTGGAATATATTGAAGCTGGAACGACATCAATTGGATGAATAATGTGGAAGTAAATGAAAAATGTAGAATGTGGGAAATATTCGGGTACGAAATCGTGAATTGTGGGTAAGGCATGAATTTTGGAACTGAAAAGCTGGAAGAGCTCATGGCTTGAATTGCTGGAATATATTGAAGTTGGAACGAAGTCAATCGGATAAATAATGTGGAAGTAAATGGAAAATGTAGAATGTGGGAAATATTCGGGTACGAAATCGTGAATTGTGGGTAAGGCGTGAATTTTGGAACTGAAAAGCTGGAAGAGCTCATGATGGAACATATTGAACTTGGAACGAAGTGAATCGGATGAAAAATGTGGAAGGAAATGTGAAATTTTGAATCTCCCATTAAGAATACATGGGGAAAAATCGGGTACGAAATCGGGAATTGCGGGTAACACGTGAATCGTGGGAATAAGAAAAATGGAAGCGATGTAGGCACGAATATTTGGAATCGTTTGAAATTGGAACGGAGTGAATCGGGTGAAAAATGTGGAAGTAGAAGCTGGACAAAAAAGTGCGAGGAATAAAATATAAGAATAATAATAATAAGAATAAGAATAAGAATAACGGGAATGGTGTAGAATAACATATGTGTGAAGGCCTCCAGCCTTCACACAATAATAAGAATAACGGGAATGGTGTAGAATAACATATGTGTGAAGGCCTCCAGCCTTCACACAACTAGAAATGCCATTTCTGGGGAAATGGCGTGTGAAGGCTGGAGAGCTGAATGAATACCTGTGGAATGATTTGGAATAATGTTGAATGATGATGAATGATATTGAAAGATATTGAATGATATTGAATGGTGTTGAATGATGTTGAATGATGTTGAATGATACTGAATGACATGCAATGAGCTTAACATGCTGAAGTTGGAATGGTTTAAATTCATCCAGACATCTAGAAGCAGTTGAAGGAAGACAAATACCACAAAAGTAAAAATAAATCAGCAAGAAACAAGAAATCAAGTAAGAAATGGAGGAAGTAGCAAGTAATCGGGTAAGCAATGGAGTAAAGTGAGAAGAATTAAGTAAGCAATGAAGTAAGGAGGGTAAAATCGAGTCGCAATGGTGTAAGGAGTGGCAAACTTAAGCAATGGAGTAATAGTCACTCTGTTGAAATCAGGTAACATTTGCATTAGTATACTAAGCTAGCATTAGCATGCTAAGCTAACATTAGCATTAGCATGCTAAGCTAACATTAGCATTAGCATGCTAAGCTAACATTAGCATTAGCATGCTAAGCTAGCATTATCATGCTAAGCTAGCATTAGCATGCTAAGCTAACATTTACATTAGCATGCTAACTTAGCATTAGCATTAGCATGCTAACATTAGCATTAGCATGTTAAGTTAGCATTAGCATGCTAAGCTAACATTTGCATTAAGCTAAAATTAGCATTAGGATGCTAAGCTAGCATTAACATTAGCATGCTAATCTAACATTAGCATTAGCATGCTAACTTAGCATTAGCATGCTAACATTAGCATTAGCATGCTAACTTAGCATTAGAATTATGCTAAGCTAACATTAGCATTAGCATGTTAATCTAGCATTAGCATTAGCATGCTAAGCTAACATTAGCATTAACATGCTAACTTAGCATTAACATTAGCATGCTAACCTTAGCATTAGCATGTTATCCGAGAATTAGCATTAGCATACTAAGCTAACATTAGCATTAGCATGCAAACTTAGTATTAGCATGCTAAGCTAACATTAGCATGCTAAGCTAGCAATAGCATTAGCATGTTCAGCTAGCATTAGCATTAGCTAGCATTAACATGCTAATTTAGCACTAGCATGCTCACTTCCTGTTGATTTCAGGCCACTTCCTGTTTAAATTGGGTCACTTCCTGTTGAAATGGGTCACTTCCTGTTGATTTTAGGTCACTTCCTGTTGATTTTAGGTCACTTCCTGTTGATTTGAGGTCACTTCCTGTTAAAATCAGGTCACTTCCTATTAAAATCAGGTCATTTCCTGTTGAAATTGGGTCACTTCCTGTTGAAATCGGGTCACTTCCTGTTAAAATCAGGTCACTTCCTGTTGATTTCAGGCCACTTCCTGTTGAAATCGGGTCACTTCCTGTTGATATGAGGTCACTTCCTGTTAAATTCAGGTCACTTCCTGTTAAAATCAGGTCACATCCTGTTGATTTCAGGCCACTTCCTGTTGAAATCGGGTCACTTCCTGTTGATATGAGGTCACTTCCTGTTAAAATCAGGTCACTTCCTGTTGATTTCAGGCCACTTCCTGTTGAAATCGGGTCACTCCCTGTTGAAATCAGGTCACTTCCTGTTGATTTTAAGTCACGTCCTGTTGATATGAGGTCACTTCCTGTTGATTTTCGGTCACTTTCTGTTGATATGAGGTCACTTTCTGTTGATATGAGGTCACTTCCTATTGATATGAGGTCACTTCCTGTTGATATGAGGTCACTTCCTGTCGAAATCGGGTCACTTCCTGTTAAAATCAGGTCACTTCCTGTTGAGTTTAGGTCACTTCCTAAATCCTAGGTCCCTAATCAATTGGCCAAGATGGCCGCCGCCCTCGGTGGACGACGTGGCGGAAATCCTAGGCGTCCCTAATCAATTGGCCAAGATGGCCTCCGCCACCGGTAGACGACGTGGCGGAAATCCTATGCTTCCCGAATCAATTGGCCAAGATGGCCGCCGCCCCCGGTGGACGACGTGGCGGAAATCCTCGGCGTCCCTAATCCATTGGCCAAGATGGCCGCCGGCCTGTGGGTCCAGGTTGGCGAGAATCCTGGGCATATCTAATCATTTATCCAAAATGGCCGCCATTCATGGTAATTTGGAAAATGGCCGCCATGCGTGGTAAGTTCGGTGGTAAGATGGAAGAGCTCATGACGTGAAATGGAGGAATATATTGAAGTTGGAACGAAGTCAATCAGATAAATAATGTGGAAGTAAATGGAAAATGTAGAATGTGGGAAATATTTGGGTACGAAATTGGGAATTGTGGGCAAGGTGTGAATTTTGGAACTGAAAAGCTGGAAGAGCTCATGGCTTGAAATGCTGGAATATATTGAAGTTGAAATGACGTCAATCAGATGAAAAATGTCGAAGTAAATGTGAAATGTAGAATGTGGGAAATATTCGGGTACGAAATCGGGAATTGTGGGTAAGGCATGAATTTTGGAACTGAAAAGCTGGAAGAGCTCATGGCTTGAATTGCTGGAATATATTGAAGTTGGAACGAAGTCAATCGGATGAATAATGTGAAAGTAAATGTGAAAGATAGAATGTGGGAAATATTCGGGTACAAAATCGGGAATTGTGGGTAAGGCATGAATTTTGGAACTGAAAAGCTGGAAGAGCTCATGGCTTGAATTGCTGGAATATATTGACGTTGGAATGAAGTCAATCGGATGAATAATGTGGAAGTAAATGTGAAATATAGAATGTGGGAAATATTCGGGTATGAAATCCGGAATTGTGGGTAAGGTGTGAATTTTGGAACTGAAAAGCTGTAAGAGCTCATGGCTTGAAATGCTGGAATATATTGAAGTTGGAACGAAGTCAATCGGATAAATAATGTGGAAGTAAATGGAAAATGTAGAATGTGGGAAATATTTGGATACGAAATTGGGAATTGTGGGTAAGGCGTGAATTTTGGAACTGAAAAGCTGGAAGAGCTCATGGCTTGAATTGCTGGAATATATTGAAGCCGGAACAACGTCAATCGGATGAATAATGTGGAAGAAAATGTAGAATGTGGGTAATGTGCAGGTACGAAATCGGGAATTGTGGGTAAGGCGTGAATTTTGGAACTGAAAAGCTGGAAGAGCTCATGGCTTGAATTGCTAGAATATATTGAAGTTGAAACGACATCAATCGGATGAAAAATGTCGAAGTAAATGTGAAATGTAGAATGTGGGAAATATTCGGGTACGAAATCCGGAATTATGGGTAAGGCATAAATTTTGGAACTGAAAAGCTGGAAGAGCTCATGGCTTGAATTGCTGGAATATATTGAAGTTGGAACGAAGTCAATCGGATGAATAATGTGAAAGTAAATGTGAAAGATAGAATGTGGGAAATATTCGGGTACGAAATCGGGAATTGTGGGTAAGGCATGAATTTTGGAACTGAAAAGCTGGAAGAGCTCATGGCTTGAATTGCTGGAATATATTGACGTTGGAATGAAGTCAATCGGATGAATAATGTGGAAGTAAATGTGAAATATAGAATGTGGGAAATATTCGGGTATGAAATCCGGAATTGTGGGTAAGGTGTGAATTTTGGAACTGAAAAGCTGGAAGAGCTCATGGCTTGAAATGCTGGAATATATTGAAGTTGGAACGAAGTCAATCGGATAAATAATGTGGAAGTAAATGGAAAATGTAGAATGTGGGAAATATTTGGATACGAAATTGGGAATTGTGGGTAAGGCGTGAATTTTGGAACTGAAAAGCTGGAAGAGCTCATGGCTTGAATTGCTTAAATATATTGAAGCCGGAACAACGTCAATCGGATGAATAATGTGGAAGAAAATGTAGAATGTGGGTAATGTGCAGGTACGAAATCGGGAATTGTGGGTAAGGCGTGAATTTTGGAACTGAAAAGCTGGAAGAGCTCATGGCTTGAATTGCTAGAATATATTGAAGTTGAAACGACGTCAATCGGATGAAAAATGTCGAAGTAAATGTGAAATGTAGAATGTGGGAAATATTCGGGTACGAAATCCGGAATTATGGGTAAGGCATAAATTTTGGAACTGAAAAGCTGGAAGAGCTCATGGCTTGAATTGCTGGAATATATTGAAGTTGGAACGAAGTCATCGGATGAATAATGTGGAAGGAAATGTGAAATATAGAATGTGGGAAATATTCGGGTACGAAATCCGGAATTGTGGGCAAGGTGTGAATTTTGGAACTGAAAACGTGGAAGAGCTCATGGCTTGAAATGCTGGAATATATTGAAGCTGGAACAACGTCAATCGGATGAATAATGTGTAAGTAAATGGAAAATGTAGAATGTGGGAAATATTCGGGTACGAAATCGGGAATTGTGGGTAAGGCGTGAATTTTGGAACTGAAAAGCTGGAAGAGCTCATGGCTTGAATTGCTGGAATATATTGAAGTTGGAACGAAGTCAATTGGATGAATAATGTGGAAGTAAATGAAAAATGTAGAATGTGGGAAATATTCGGGTACGAAATCGTGAATTGTGGGTAAGGCGTGAATTTTGGAACTGAAAAGCTGGAAGAGCTCATGGCTTGGATTGCTGGAATATATTGAAGTTGGCATGAAGTCAATCGGATGAATAATGTGGAAGTAAATGTGAAATGTAGAATGTGGGAAATATTCGGGTACGAAATCGTGAATTGTGGGTAAGGCGTGAATTTTGGAACTGAAAAGCTGGAAGAGCTCATGATGGAACATATTTGAAGTTGGAACGAAGTGAATCGGATGAAAAATGTGGAAGGAAATGTGAAATTTTGAATCTCCCATTAAGAATACATGGGGAAAAATCGGGTACGAAATCGGGAATTGCGGGTAACACGTGAATCGTGGGAATAAGAAAAATGGAAGCGCTGTAGGCGCGAATATTTGGAATCGTTTGAAATTGGAACGGAGTGAATCGGGTGAAAAATGTGGAAGTAGAAGCTGGACAAAAAAGTGCGAGGAATAAAATATAAGAATAAGAATAATAACTAGAAATGCCATTTCTGGGGAAATGGCGTGTGAAGGCTGGAGAGCTGAATGAATACCTGTGGAATGATTTGGAATAATGTTGAATGATGATGAATGATATTGAAAGATATTGAAAGATATTGAATGATATTGAATGATGTTGAATGATACTGAATGACATGGAATGAGCTTAACATGCTGAAGTTGGAATGGTTTAAATTCATCCAGAAATCTAGAAGCAGTTGAAGGAAGATAAATACCACAAAAGTAAAAATAAATCAGCAAGAAACAAGAAAACAAGGAAGAAATCAAGTAAGAAATGGACGAAGTAGCAAGTAATCGGGAAAGCAATGGAGTAAAGTGAGAAGAATTAAGTAAGCAATGAAGTAAGGAGGGTAGAATCGAGTCGCAATGGTGTAAGGAGTGGCAAACTTAAGCAATGGAGTAATAGTCACTCTGTTGAAATCAGGTCACATTTGCATTAGTATACTAAGCTAGCATTAGCATGCTAAGTTAACATTAGCATTAATATGCTAACTTAGCATTAGCATTCTAAGCTAACATTAGTATTGGTATGCTAAGCTAACATTAGCATTAGCATGCTAACATTAGCATTAGCATGCTAAGCTAACATTAGCATTAGCATGCTAACATTAGCATTAGCATGCTAACCTAACATTAGCATTAGCATGCTAAGCTAACATTAGCATTAGCATGCTAACTTAGCATTAACATGCTAAGCTAACATTAGCATTAGCATGCTAACTTAGCATTAGCATGCTAAGCTAACATTAGCATTAGCATGCTAAGCTAACATTAGCATTAGCATGCTAAGCTAACATTAGCATTCACATGCTAAGCTAACATTAACATTAGCATGCTGAGCTAACATTAGCATTAGCATGCTAAGCTAGCAATAGCATGCTCACTTCCTGTTGATTTCAGGCCACTTCCTGTTGAAATCGGGTCACTTCCTGTTGAAATCGGGTCACTTCCTGTTGAAATCGGGTCACTTCCTGTTGAAATTGGGTCACTTCCTGTTGATATCAGGTCACTTCCTGTCAAAATTGGGTCACTTCCTGTTGAAATTGGGTCACTTCCTGTTGAAATTGGGTCACTTCCTGTTGATATCAGGTCACTTCCTGTCAAAATTGGGTCACTTCCTGTTGAAATCGGGTCACTTCCTGTTAAAAACAGGTCACTTCCTGTTGATTTTAGGTCACTTCCTGTTGAAATTAAGTCACTTCCTGTTGAAATCGGGTCACTTCCTGTTGATTTTAAGTCACTTCCTGTTGATATGAAGTCACTTCCTGTTAAAATCAGGTCACTTCCTGTTGAAATCGGGTCATTTCCTGTTAAAATCAGGTCACTTCCTGTTGATTTTAGGTCACTTCCTGTTGAAATTAAGTCACTTCCTGTTGAAATTAAGTCACTTCCTGTTGATATGAGGTCACTTCCTGTTGATATTGGTCACTTCCTGTTCAGGTCGGGGAATATCCTGGCAAGAATCACACGCATACCTAATCAATTGGCCAAAATGGCCACCGCCTTGGGAGGCCAGGTTGGCGAGAAACCTGGGCATATCATTTGTCTAAAATGGCCGCCGTGCATGGTAAGTTGGAAAATGGCCGCCATACGTGGTAAGTTAGGTGGTAAGATGGAAGAGCTCATGACGTGAAATGGTGGAATATATTGAAGTTGGAACGAAGTCAATCGGATAAATAATGTGGAAGTAAATGGAAAATGTAGAATGTGGGAAATATTTGGGTACGAAATTGGGAATTGTGGGTAAGGCGTGAATTTTGGAACTGAAAAGCTGGAAGAGCTCATGGCTTGAATTGCTGGAATATATTGAAGCTGGAACGACGTCAATCGGATGAATAATGTGTAAGTAAATAGAAAATGTAGAATGTGGGAAATATTCGGGTACGAAATCGGGAATTGTGGGCAAAGCGTGAATTTTGGAACTGAAAAGCTGGAAGAGCTAATGGCTTGAAATGCTGGAATATATTGAAGCTGGAACGACGTCAATCGGATGAATAATGTGTAAGTAAATGGAAAATGTAGAATGTGGGAAATATTCGGGTACGAAATCGGGAATTGTGGGTCAGGCGTAAATTTTGGAACTGAAAAGCTGGAAGAGCTCATGGCTTGAAGTGGTGGAATATATTGAAGTTGAAACGACGTCAATCAGATGAATAATGTGGAAGTAAATGGAAAATGTAGAATGTGGGAAATATTCGGGTACGAAATCAGGAATTGTGGGCAAGGTGTGAATTTTGGAACTGAAAAGCTGGAAGAGCTAATGGCTTGAAATGCTGGAATATATTGAAGCTGGAACGACGTCAATTGGATGAATAATGTGGAAGTAAATGGAAAATGTAGAATGTGGGAAATATTCGGGTACGAAATCGGGAATTGTGGGCAAGGCGTGAATTTTGGAACTGAAAAGCTGGCTCATGGCTTGAATTTCTGGAATATATTGAAGTTGGAACGAAGTCAATCAGATGAATAATGTGGAAGTAAATGAAAAATGTAGAATGTGGGAAATATTCGGGTACGAAATCGTGAATTGTGGGTAAGGCGTGAATTTTGGAACTGAAAAGCTCATTATGGAACATATTGAAGTTGGAACGAAGTGAATCGGATGAAAAATGTGGAAGGAAATGTGAAATTTTGAATCTCCCATTAAGAATACATGGGGAAAAATCGGGTACGAAATCGGGAATTGCGGGTAACACGTGAATCGTGGGAATAAGAAAAATGGAAGCGCTCTAGGCGCGAATATTTGGAATCGTTTGAAATTGGAACGGAGTGAATCGGGTGAAAAATGTGGAAGAAGAAAGCGGACAAAAAAGTGCGAGGAATAAAATATAATAATAATAATAATAAGAATAACGGGAATGGTGTAGAATAACATATGTGTGAAGGCCTCCAGCCTTCACACAACTAGAAATGCCATTTCTGGGGAAATGGCGTGTGAAGGCTGGAGAGCTGAATGAATACCTGTGGAATGATTTGGAATAATGTTGAATGATGATGAATGATATTGAA
Source organism: Festucalex cinctus (assembly GCF_051991245.1). Classification (NCBI taxonomy): domain Eukaryota; kingdom Metazoa; phylum Chordata; class Actinopteri; order Syngnathiformes; family Syngnathidae; genus Festucalex; species Festucalex cinctus. Next base: position 3,932,501 of record NC_135421.1, on the reverse strand, counting down.
AGATATTGAAAGATATTGAATGATATTGAATGATGTTGAATGATACTGAATGACATGGAATGAGCTTAACATGCTGAAGTTGGAATGGTTTAAATTCATCCAGAAATCTAGAAGCAGTTGAAGGAAGATAAATACCACAAAAGTAAAAATAAATCAGCAAGAAACAAGAAAACAAGGAAGAAATCAAGTAAGAAATGGACGAAGTAGCAAGTAATCGGGAAAGCAATGGAGTAAAGTGAGAAGAATTAAGTAAGCAATGAAGTAAGGAGGGTAGAATCGAGTCGCAATGGTGTAAGGAGTGGCAAACTTAAGCAATGGAGTAATAGTCACTCTGTTGAAATCAGGTCACATTTGCATTAGTATACTAAGCTAGCATTAGCATGCTAAGTTAACATTAGCATTAATATGCTAACTTAGCATTAGCATGCTAAGCTAACATTAGCATTAGCATGTTAACATTAGCATTAGCATTCTAAGCTAACATTAGCATTAGCATGCTAACATTAGCATTAGCATGCTAAGTTAACATTATCATTAGCATGCTAACATTAGCATTAGCATGCTAACTTAGCATTAACATTAGCATGCTAACTTAGCATTAGCATGCTAAGCTAACATTAGCATTAGCATGCTAAGCTAACATTAGCATTAGCATGTTAACTTAGCATTAACATGCTAAGCTAACATTAGCATTAGCATGCTAACTTAGCATTAGCATGCTAAGCTAACATTAGCATTAGCATGCTAAGCTAACATTAGCATTCACATGCTAAGCTAGCATTAGCATTAGCATGCTGAGCTAACATTAGCATTAGCATGCTAAGCTAGCAATAGCATTAGCATGTTCAGCTAGCATTAGCATTAGCTAGCATTAGCATGCTAACTTAGCACTAGCATGCTCACTTCCTGTTGATTTCAGGCCACTTCCTGTTGAAATCGGGTCACTTCCTGTTGAAATTGGGTCACTTCCTGTTGATATCAGGTCACTTCCTGTCAAAATTGGGTCACTTCCTGTTGAAATTGGGTCACTTCCTGTTGATATCAGGTCACTTCCTGTCAAAATTGGGTCACTTCCTGTTGAAATCGGGTCACTTCCTGTTAAAAACAGGTCACTTCCTGTTGATTTTAGGCCACTTCCTGTTGAAATTAAGTCACTTCCTGTTGAAATCGGGTCACTTCCTGTTGATTTTAAGTCACTTCCTGTTGATATGAGGTCACTTCCTGTTAAAATCAGGTCACTTCCTGTTGAAATCGGGTCATTTCCTGTTAAAATCAGGTCACTTCCTGTTGATTTTAGGTCACTTCCTGTTGATATGAGGTCACTTCCTGTTGATATTGGTCACTTCCTGTTCAGGTCGGGGAATATCCTGGCAAGAATCACACGCATACCTAATCAATTGGCCAAAATGGCCACCGCCTTGGGAGGCCAGGTTGGCGAGAAACCTGGGCATATCATTTGTCTAAAATGGCCGCCGTGCATGGTAAGTTGGAAAATGGCCGCCATACGTGGTAAGTTAGGTGGTAAGATGGAAGAGCTCATGACGTGAAATGGTGGAATATATTGAAGTTGGAACGAAGTCAATCGGATAAATAATGTGGAAGTAAATGGAAAATGTAGAATGTGGGAAATATTTGGGTACGAAATTGGGAATTGTGGGTAAGGCGGGAATTTTGGAACTGAAAAGCTGGAAGAGCTCATGGCTTGAATTGGTGGAATATATTGAAGTTGAAACAACGTCAATCGGATAAAAAATGTCGAAGTAAATGTGAAATGTATAATGTGGGAAATATTCGGGTACGAAATCGGGAATTGTGGGTAAGGCATGAATTTTGGAACTGAAAAGCTGGAAGAGCTCATGGCTTGAATTGCTGGAATATATTGAAGTTGGAACAAAGTCAATCGGATGAATAATGTGTAAGTAAATGGAAAATGTAGAATGTGGGAAATATTTGGGTACGAAATTGGGAATTGTGGGTAAGGCGTGAATTTTGGAACTGAAAAGCTGGAAGAGCTCATGGCTTGAATTGGTGGAATATATTGAAGTTGAAACGACGTCAATCGGATGAAAAATGTCGAAGTAAATGGAAAATGTAGAATGTGGGTAATGTGCGGGTACGAAATCGAGAATTGTGGGTAAGGAGTGAATTTTGGAACTGAAAAGCTGGAAGAGCTCATGGCTTGAATTGCTGGAATATATTGAAGTTGGAACGAAGTCAATCGGATGAATAATGTGGAAGTAAATGAAAAATGTAGAATGTGGGAAATATTCGGGTACGAAATCGTGAATTGTGGGTAAGGCGTGAATTTTGGAACTGAAAAGCTGGAAGAGCTCATGATGGAACATATTGAAGTTGGAACGAAGTGAATCGGATGAAAACTGTGGAAGGAAATGTGAAATTTTGAATCTCCCATTAAGAATACATGGGGAAAAATCGGGTACGAAATCGGGAATTGCGGGTAACACGTGAATTGTGGGAATAAGAAAAATGGAAGCGATGTAGGCACGAATATTTGGAATCGTTTGAAATTGGAACGGAGTGAATCGGGTGAAAAATGTGGAAGTAGAAGCTGGACAAAAAAGTGCGAGGAATAAAATATAATAATAATAATAATAACTAGAAATGCCATTTCTGGGGAAATGGCGTGTGAAGGCTGGAGAGCTGAATGAATACCTGTGGAATGATTTGGAATAATGTTGAATGATGATGAATGATATTGAAAGATATTGAAAGATATTGAATGATATTGAATGATGTTGAATGATACTGAATGACATGGAATGAGCTTAACATGCTGAAGTTGGAATGGTTTAAATTCATCCAGAAATCTAGAAGCAGTTGAAGGAAGATAAATACCACAAAAGTAAAAATAAATCAGCAAGAAACAAGAAAACAAGGAAGAAATCAAGTAAGAAATGGACGAAGTAGCAAGTAATCGGGTAAGCAATGGAGTAAAGTGAGAAGAATTAAGTAAGCAATGAAGTAAGGAGGGTAGAATCGAGTCGCAATGGTGTAAGGAGTGGCAAACTTAAGCAATGGAGTAATAGTCACTCTGTTGAAATCAGGTCACATTTGCATTAGTATACTAAGCTAGCATTAGCATGCTAAGTTAACATTAGCATTAATATGCTAACTTAGCATTAGCATGCTAAATTAACATTAGCATTAGCATTAGCATGCTAACTTAGCATTAGCATTCTAAGCTAACATTAACATTGGCATGCTAAGCTAACATTAGCATTAGCATGCTAACATTAGCATTAGCATGCTAAGCTAACATTAGCATTAGCATGCTAACATTAGCATTAGCATGCTAACTTAGCATTAGCATTAGCATGCTAACTTAGCATTAGCATTAGCATGCTAAGCTAACATTAGCATTAGCATGCTAAGCTAACATTAGCATTAGCATGCTAACTCAGCATTAACATGCTAACTTAGCATTAACATGCTAAGCTAACATTAGCATTAGCATGCTAACTTAGCATTAGCATGCTAAGCTAACATTAGCATTAGCATGCTAAGCTAACATTAGCATTCACATGCTACGCTAACATTAGCATTAGCATGCTGAGCTAACATTAGCATTAGCATGCTAAGCTAGCAATAGCATTAGCATGTTCAGCTAGAATTAGCATTAGCTAGCATTAGCATGCTAACTTAGCACTAGCATGCTCACTTCCTGTTGATTTCAGGCCACTTCCTGTTGAAATCGGGTCACTTCCTGTTGAAATCGGGTCACTTCCTGTTGAAATTGGGTCACTTCCTGTTGATATCAGGTCACTTCCTGTCAAAATTGGGTCACTTCCTGTTGAAATTGGGTCACTTCCTGTTGATATCAGGTCACTTCCTATCAAAATTGGGTCACTTCCTGTTGAAATCGGGTCACTTCCTGTTAAAAACAGGTCACTTCCTGTTGATTTTAGGTCACTTCCTGTTGAAATTAAGTCACTTCCTGTTGAAATCGGGTCACTTCCTGTTGATTTTAAGTCACTTCCTGTTGACATGAAGTCACTTCCTGTTAAAATCAGGTCACTTCCTGTTGAAATCGGGTCATTTCCTGTTAAAATCAGGTCACTTCCTGTTGATTTTAGGTCACTTCCTGTTGAAATTAAGTCACTTCCTGTTGAAATTAAGTCACTTCCTGTTGAAATTAAGTCACTTCCTGTTGATATGAGGTCACTTCCTGTTGATATTGGTCACTTCCTGTTCAGGTCGGGGAATATCCTGGCAAGAATCACACGCATACCTAATCAATTGGCCAAAATGGCCACCGCCTTGGGAGGCCAGGTTGGCGAGAAACCTGGGCATATCATTTGTCTAAAATGGCCGCCGTGCATGGTAAGTTGGAAAATGGCCGCCATACGTGGTAAGTTAGGTGGTAAGATGGAAGAGCTCATGACGTGAAATGGTGGAATATATTGAAGTTGGAACGAAGTCAATCGGATAAATAATGTGGAAGTAAATGGAAAATGTAGAATGTGGGAAATATTTGGGTACGAAATTGGGAATTGTGGGTAAGGCGTGAATTTTGGAACTGAAAAGCTGGAAGAGCTCATGGCTTGAATTGGTGGAATATATTGAAGTTGAAACCACGTCAATCGGTTGAAAAATGTCGAAGTAAATGTGAAATGTAGAATGTGGGAAATATTCGGGTACGCAATCGGGAATTGTGGGTAAGGCATGAATTTTGGAACTGAAAAGCTGGAAGAGCTCATGGCTTGAATTGCTGGAATATATTGAAGTTGGAACGAAGTCAATCGGATGAATAATGTGGAAGGAAATGTGAAATATAGAATGTGGGAAATATTCGGGTACGAAATCCGGAATTGTGGGCAAGGTGTGAATTTTGGAACTGAAAAGCTGGAAGAGCTCATGGCTTGAATTGCTGGAATATATTGAAGCCGGAACAACGTCAATCGGATGAATAATGTGGAAGAAAATGTAGAATGTGGGTAATGTGCGGGTACAAAATCGGGAATTGTGGGTAAGGCGTGAATTTTGGAACTGAAAAGCTGGAAGAGCTCATGGCTTGAATTGCTGGAATATTTTTAAGTTGGAACGAAGTCAATCGGATGAAAAATGTCGAAGTAAATGTGAAATGTAGAATGTGGGAAATATTCGGGTACGCAATCGGGAATTGTGGGTAAGGCATGAATTTTGGAACTGAAAAGCTGGAAGAGCTCATGGCTTGAATTGCTGGAATATATTGAAGTTGGAACGAAGTCAATCGGATGACTAATGTGGAAGTAAATGTGAAATATAGAATGTGGGAAATATTCGGGTACGAAATCCGGAATTGTGGGCAAGGTGTGAATTTTGGAACTGAAAAGCTGGAAGAGCTCATGGCTTGAATTGCTGGAATATATTGAAGCTGGAACGACGTCAATCGGATGAATAATGTGTAAGTAAATGGAAAATGTAGAATGTGGGAAATATTCGGGTACGAAATCAGGAATTGTGGGCAAGGCGTGAATTTTGGAACTGAAAAGCTGGAAGAGCTAATGGCTTGAAATGCTGGAATATATTGAAGCTGGAACGACGTTAATTGGATGTATAATGTGGAAGTAAATGGAAAATGTAGAATGTGGGAAATATTCGGGTACGAAATCGGGAATTGTGGGCAAGGCGTGAATTTTGGAACTGAAAAGCTGGAATAGCTCATGGCTTGAATTGCTGGAATATATCGAAGTTGGAACAAAGTCAATCGGATGAATAATGTGTAAGTAAATGGAAAATGTAGAATGTGGGAAATATTTGGGTACGAAATTGGGAATTGTGGGTAAGGCGTGAATTTTGGAACTGAAAAGCTGGAAGAGCTCATGGCTTGAATTGGTGGAATATATTGAAGTTGAAACGACGTCAATCGGATGAAAAATGTCGAAGTAAATGGAAAATGTAGAATGTGGGTAATGTGCGGGTACGAAATCGAGAATTGTGGGTAAGGAGTGAATTTTGGAACTGAAAAGCTGGAAGAGCTCATGGCTTGAATTGCTGGAATATATTGAAGTTGGAACGAAGTCAATCGGATGAATAATGTGGAAGTAAATGAAAAATGTAGAATGTGGGAAATATTCGGGTACGAAATCGTGAATTGTGGGTAAGGCGTGAATTTTGGAACTGAAAAGCTGGAAGAGCTCATGATGGAACATATTGAAGTTGGAACGAAGTGAATCGGATGAAAACTGTGGAAGGAAATGTGAAATTTTGAATCTCCCATTAAGAATACATGGGGAAAAATCGGGTACGAAATCGGGAATTGCGGGTAACACGTGAATTGTGGGAATAAGAAAAATGGAAGCGCTCTAGGCGCGAATATTTGGAATCGTTTGAAATTGGAACGGAGTGAATCGGGTGAAAAATGTGGAAGTAGAAGCTGGACAAAAAAGTGCGAGGAATAAAATATAATAATAATAATAATAACTAGAAATGCCATTTCTGGGGAAATGGCGTGTGAAGGCTGGAGAGCTGAATGAATACCTGTGGAATGATTTGGAATAATGTTGAATGATGATGAATGATATTGAAAGATATTGAAAGATATTGAATGATATTGAATGATGTTGAATGATACTGAATGACATGGAATGAGCTAAACATGCTGAAGTTGGAATGGTTTAAATTCATCCAGAAATCTAGAAGCAGTTGAAGGAAGACAAATACCACAAAAGTAAAAATAAATCAGCAAGAAACAAGAAAACAAGGAAGAAATCAAGTAAGAAATGGACGAAGTAGCAAGTAATCGGGTAAGCAATGGAGTAAAGTGAGAAGAATTAAGTAAGCAATGAAGTAAGGAGGGTAGAATCGAGTCGCAATGGTGTAAGGAGTGGCAAACTTAAGCAATGGAGTAATAGTCACTCTGTTGAAATCAGGTCACATTTGCATTAGTATACTAAGCTAGCATTAGCATGCTAAGTTAACATTAGCATTAATGTGCTAACTTAGCATTAGCATGCTAAGCTAACATTAGCATTAGCATGCTAACTTAGCATTAGCATTCTAAGCTAACATTAGCATTGGCATGCTAAGCTAACATTAGCATTAGCATGCTAACATTAGCATTAGCATGCTAAGCTAACATTAGCATTAGCATGCTAACATTAACATTAGCATGCTAACTTAGCATTAGCATGCTAAGCTAACATTAGCATTAGCATGCTAAGCTAACATTAGCATTAGCATGCTAAGCTAACATTAGCATTAGCATGCTAACTTAGCATTAGCATGCTAAGCTAACATTAGCATTAGCATGCTAAGCTAACATTAGCATTCACATGCTGAGCTAACATTAGCATTAGCATGCTAAGCTAGCAATAGCATTAGCATGTTCAGCTAGAATTAGCATTAGCTAGCATTAGCATGCTAACTTAGCACTAGCATGCTCACTTCCTGTTGATTTCAGGCCACTTCCTGTTGAAATCGGGTCACTTCCTGTTGAAATCGGGTCACTTCCTGTTGAAATTGGGTCACTTCCTGTTGATATCAGGTCACTTCCTGTCAAAATTGGGTCACTTCCTATTGAAATTGGGTCACTTCCTGTTGATATCAGGTCACTTCCTGTCAAAATTGGGTCACTTCCTGTTGAAATTGGGTCACTTCCTGTTAAAAACAGGTCACTTCCTGTTGATTTTAGGTCACTTCCTGTTGAAATTAAGTCACTTCCTGTTGAAATCGGGTCACTTCCTGTTGATTTTAAGTCACTTCCTGTTGACATGAAGTCACTTCCTGTTAAAATCAGGTCACTTCCTGTTGAAATCGGGTCATTTCCTGTTAAAATCAGGTCACTTCCTGTTGATTTTAGGTCACTTCCTGTTGAAATTAAGTCACTTCCTGTTGAAATTAAGTCACTTCCTGTTGATATGAGGTCACTTCCTGTTGATATTGGTCACTTCCTGTTCAGGTCGGGGAATATCCTGGCAAGAATCACACGCATACCTAATCAATTGGCCAAAATGGCCACCGCCTTGGGAGGCCAGGTTGGCGAGAAACCTGGGCATATCATTTGTCTAAAATGGCCGCCGTGCATGGTAAGTTGGAAAATGGCCGCCATACGTGGTAAGTTAGGTGGTAAGATGGAAGAGCTCATGACGTGAAATGGTGGAATATATTGAAGTTGGAACGAAGTCAATCGGATAAATAATGTGGAAGTAAATGGAAAATGTAGAATGTGGGAAATATTTGGGTACGAAATTGGGAATTGTGGGTAAGGCGTGAATTTTGGAACTGAAAAGCTGGAAGAGCTCATGGCTTGAATTGGTGGAATATATTGAAGTTGAAACCACGTCAATCGGTTGAAAAATGTCGAAGTAAATGTGAAATGTAGAATGTGGGAAATATTCGGGTACGCAATCGGGAATTGTGGGTAAGGCATGAATTTTGGAACTGAAAAGCTGGAAGAGCTCATGGCTTGAATTGCTGGAATATATTGAAGTTGGAACGAAGTCAATCGGATGACTAATGTGGAAGTAAATGTGAAATATAGAATGTGGGAAATATTCGGGTACGAAATCCGGAATTGTGGGCAAGGTGTGAATTTTGGAACTGAAAAGCTGGAAGAGCTCATGGCTTGAATTGCTGGAATATATTGAAGCTGGAACGACGTCAATCGGATGAATAATGTGTAAGTAAATGGAAAATGTAGAATGTGGGAAATATTCGGGTACGAAATCGGGAATTGTGGGCAAGGCGTGAATTTTGGAACTGAAAAGCTGGAAGAGCTAATGGCTTGAAATGCTGGAATATATTGAAGCTGGAACGACGTCAATCGGATGAATAATGTGTAAGTAAATGGAAAATGTAGAATGTGGGAAATATTCGGGTACGAAATCGGGAATTGTGGGTCAGGCGTAAATTTTTGAACTGAAAAGCTGGAAGAGCTCATGGCTTGAAGTGGTGGAATATATTCAAGTTGAAACGACGTCAATCGGATGAATAATGTGGAAGTAAATGGAAAATGTAGAATGTGGGAAATATTCGGGTACGAAATCGGGAATTGTGGGCAAGGCGTGAATTTTGGAACTGAAAAGCTGGAAGAGCTAATGGCTTGAAATTGTGGAATATATTGAAGCTGGAACGACGTCAATCGGATGAATAATGTGGAAGTAAATGGAAAATGTAGAATGTGGGTAATGTGCGGGTACGAAATCGGGAATTGTGGGTAAGGCGTGAATTTTGGAACTGAAAAGCTGGAAGAGCTCATGGCTTGAATTGGTGGAATATATTGAAGTTGAAACGATGTCAATCGGATGAAAAATGTCGAAGTAAATGTGAAATGTAGAATGTAGGAAATATTAGGGTACGAAATTGGGAATTGTGGGTAAGGCGTGAATTTTGGAACTGAAAAGCTGGAAGAGCTCATGATGGAACATATTGAAGTTGGAACGAAGTGAATCGGATGAAAAATGTGGAAGGAAATGTGAAATTTTGAATCTCCCATTAAGAATACATGGGGAAAAATCGGGTACGAAATCGGGAATTGCGGGTAACACGTGAATAGTGGGAATAAGAAAAATGGAAGCGCTGTAGGCGTGAATATTTGGAATCGTTTGAAATTGGAACGGAGTGAATCGGGTGAAAAATGTGGAAGAAGAAACTGGACAAAAAAGTGCGAGGAATAAAATATAATAATAATAATAATAATAATAAGAATAACGGGAATGGTGTAGAATAACATATGTGTGAAGGCCTCCAGCCTTCACACAACTAGAAATGCCATTTCTGGGGAAATGGCGTGTGAAGGCTGGAGAGCTGAATGAATACCTGTGGAATGATTTGGAATAATGTTGAATGATGATGAATGATATTGAAAGATATTGAAAGATATTGAATGATATTGAATGATGTTGAATGATACTGAATGACATGGAATGAGCTTAACATGCTGAAGTTGGAATGGTTTAAATTCATCCAGAAATCTAGAAGCAGTTGAAGGAAGATAAATACCACAAAAGTAAAAATAAATCAGCAAGAAACAAGAAAACAAGGAAGAAATCAAGTAAGAAATGGACGAAGTAGCAAGTAATCGGGTAAGCAATGGAGTAAAGTGAGAAGAATTAAGTAAGCAATGAAGTAAGGAGGGTAGAATCGAGTCGCAATGGTGTAAAGAGTGGCAAACTTAAGCAATGGAGTAATAGTCACTCTGTTGAAATCAGGTCACATTTGCATTAGTATACTAAGCTAGCATTAGCATGCTAAGTTAACATTAGCATTAATATGCTAACTTAGCATTAGCATGCTAAATTAACATTAGCATTAGCATTAGCATGCTAACTTAGCATTAGCATTCTAAGCTAACATTAACATTGGCATGCTAAGCTAACATTAGCATTAGCATGCTAACATTAGCATTAGCATGCTAAGCTAACATTAGCATTAGCATGCTAACATTAGCATTAGCATGCTAACTTAGCATTAGCATTAGCATGCTAAGCTAACATTAGCATTAGCATGCTAAGCTAACATTAGCATTAGCATGCTAACTTAGCATTAACATGCTAACTTAGCATTAACATGCTAAGCTAACATTAGCATTAGCATGCTAACTTAGCATTAGCATGCTAAGCTAACATTAGCATTAGCATGCTAAGCTAACATTAGCATTCACATGCTACGCTAACATTAGCATTAGCATGCTGAGCTAACATTAGCATTAGCATGCTAAGCTAGCAATAGCATTAGCATGTTCAGCTAGAATTAGCATTAGCTAGCATTAGCATGCTAACTTAGCACTAGCATGCTCACTTCCTGTTGATTTCAGGCCACTTCCTGTTGAAATCGGGTCACTTCCTGTTGAAATCGGGTCACTTCCTGTTGAAATTGGGTCACTTCCTGTTGATATCAGGTCACTTCCTGTCAAAATTGGGTCACTTCCTGTTGAAATTGGGTCACTTCCTGTTGATATCAGGTCACTTCCTATCAAAATTGGGTCACTTCCTGTTGAAATCGGGTCACTTCCTGTTAAAAACAGGTCACTTCCTGTTGATTTTAGGTCACTTCCTGTTGAAATTAAGTCACTTCCTGTTGAAATCGGGTCACTTCCTGTTGATTTTAAGTCACTTCCTGTTGACATGAAGTCACTTCCTGTTAAAATCAGGTCACTTCCTGTTGAAATCGGGTCATTTCCTGTTAAAATCAGGTCACTTCCTGTTGATTTTAGGTCACTTCCTGTTGAAATTAAGTCACTTCCTGTTGAAATTAAGTCACTTCCTGTTGAAATTAAGTCACTTCCTGTTGATATGAGGTCACTTCCTGTTGATATTGGTCACTTCCTGTTCAGGTCGGGGAATATCCTGGCAAGAATCACACGCATACCTAATCAATTGGCCAAAATGGCCACCGCCTTGGGAGGCCAGGTTGGCGAGAAACCTGGGCATATCATTTGTCTAAAATGGCCGCCGTGCATGGTAAGTTGGAAAATGGCCGCCATACGTGGTAAGTTAGGTGGTAAGATGGAAGAGCTCATGACGTGAAATGGTGGAATATATTGAAGTTGGAACGAAGTCAATCGGATAAATAATGTGGAAGTAAATGGAAAATGTAGAATGTGGGAAATATTTGGGTACGAAATTGGGAATTGTGGGTAAGGCGTGAATTTTGGAACTGAAAAGCTGGAAGAGCTCATGGCTTGAATTGGTGGAATATATTGAAGTTGAAACCACGTCAATCGGTTGAAAAATGTCGAAGTAAATGTGAAATGTAGAATGTGGGAAATATTCGGGTACGCAATCGGGAATTGTGGGTAAGGCATGAATTTTGGAACTGAAAAGCTGGAAGAGCTCATGGCTTGAATTGCTGGAATATATTGAAGTTGGAACGAAGTCAATCGGATGAATAATGTGGAAGGAAATGTGAAATATAGAATGTGGGAAATATTCGGGTACGAAATCCGGAATTGTGGGCAAGGTGTGAATTTTGGAACTGAAAAGCTGGAAGAGCTCATGGCTTGAATTGCTGGAATATATTGAAGCCGGAACAACGTCAATCGGATGAATAATGTGGAAGAAAATGTAGAATGTGGGTAATGTGCGGGTACAAAATCGGGAATTGTGGGTAAGGCGTGAATTTTGGAACTGAAAAGCTGGAAGAGCTCATGGCTTGAATTGCTGGAATATTTTTAAGTTGGAACGAAGTCAATCGGATGAAAAATGTCGAAGTAAATGTGAAATGTAGAATGTGGGAAATATTCGGGTACGCAATCGAGAATTGTGGGTAAGGCATGAATTTTGGAACTGAAAAGCTGGAAGAGCTCATGGCTTGAATTGCTGGAATATATTGAAGTTGGAACGAAGTCAATCGGATGACTAATGTGGAAGTAAATGTGAAATATAGAATGTGGGAAATATTCGGGTACGAAATCCGGAATTGTGGGCAAGGTGTGAATTTTGGAACTGAAAAGCTGGAAGAGCTCATGGCTTGAATTGCTGGAATATATTGAAGCTGGAACGACGTCAATCGGATGAATAATGTGTAAGTAAATGGAAAATGTAGAATGTGGGAAATATTCGGGTACGAAATCAGGAATTGTGGGCAAGGCGTGAATTTTGGAACTGAAAAGCTGGAAGAGCTAATGGCTTGAAATGCTGGAATATATTGAAGCTGGAACGACGTTAATTGGATGTATAATGTGGAAGTAAATGGAAAATGTAGAATGTGGGAAATATTCGGGTACGAAATCGGGAATTGTGGGCAAGGCGTGAATTTTGGAACTGAAAAGCTGGAATAGCTCATGGCTTGAATTGCTGGAATATATTGAAGTTGGAACGAAGTCAATCAGATGAATAATGTGGAAGTAAATGAAAAATGTAGAATGTGGGAAATATTCGGGTACGAAATCGTGAATTGTGGGTAAGGCGTGAATTTTGGAACTGAAAAGCTCATGATGGAACATATTGAAGTTGGAACGAAGTGAATCGGATGAAAAATGTGGAAGGAAATGTGAAATTTTGAATCTCCCATTAAGAATACATGGGGAAAAATCGGGTACGAAATCGGGAATTGCGGGTAACACGTGAATCGTGGGAATAAGAAAAATGGAAGCGCTCTAGGCGCGAATATTTGGAATCGTTTGAAATTGGAACGGAGTGAATCGGGTGAAAAATGTGGAAGAAGAAACTGGACAAAAAAGTGCGAGGAATAAAATATAATAATAACTAGAAATGCCATTTCTGGGGAAATGGCGTGTGAAGGCTGGAGAGCTGAATGAATACCTGTGGAATGATTTGGAATAATGTTGAATGATGATGAATGATATTGAAAGATATTGAAAGATATTGAATGATATTGAATGATATTGAATGATGTTGAATGATACTGAATGACATGGAATGAGCTTAACATGCTGAAGTTGGAATGGTTTAAATTCATCCAGAAATCTAGAAGCAGTTGAAGGAAGACAAATACCACAAAAGTAAAAATAAATCAGCAAGAAACAAGAAAACAAGGAAGAAATCAAGTAAGAAATGGACGAAGTAGCAAGTAATCGGGTAAGCAATGGAGTAAAGTGAGAAGAATTAAGTAAGCAATGAAGTAAGGAGGGTAGAATCGAGTCGCAATGGTGTAAGGAGTGGCAAACTTAAGCAATGGAGTAATAGTCACTCTGTTGAAATCAGGTCACATTTGCATTAGTATACTAAGCTAGCATTAGCATGCTAAGTTAACATTAGCATTAATATGCTAACTTAGCATTAACATGCTAAGCTAACATTAGCATTAGCATGCTAACTTAGCATTAGCATTCTAAGCTAACATTAGTATTGGCATGCTAAGCTAACATTAGCATTAACATGCTAACATTAGCATTAGCATGCTAAGCTAACATTAGCATTAGCATGCTAAGCTAACATTAGCATTAGCATGCTAACATTAGCATTAGCATGCTAACTTAGCATTAGCACTAGCATGCTAAGCTAACATTAGCATTAGCATGCTAACTTAGCATTAACATGCTAAGCTAACATTAGCATTAGCATGCTAACTTAGCATTAACATGCTAAGCTAACATTAGCATTAGCATGCTAAGCTAACATTAGCATTCACATGCTAAGCTAACATTAGCATTAGCATGCTGAGCTAACATTAGCATTAGCATGCTAAGCTAGCAATAGCATTAGCATGTTCAGCTAGAATTAGCATTAGCTAGCATTAGCATGCTAACTTAGCACTAGCAGGCTCACTTCCTGTTGATTTCAGGCCACTTCCTGTTGAAATCGGGTCACTTCCTGTTGAAATCGGGTCACTTCCTGTTGAAATTGGGTCACTTCCTGTTGATATCAGGTCACTTCTTGTCAAAATTGGGTCACTTCCTGTTGAAATTGGGTCACTTCCTGTTGAAATTGGGTCACTTCCTGTTGATATCAGGTCACTTCCTGTCAAAATTGGGTCACTTCCTGTTGATATCGGGTCACTTCCTGTTAAAAACAGGTCACTTCCTGTTGATTTTAGGTCACTTCCTGTTGAAATTAAGTCACTTCCTGTTGAAATCGGGTCACTTCCTGTTGATTTTAAGTCACTTCCTGTTGACATGAAGTCACTTCCTGTTAAAATCAGGTCACTTCCTGTTGAAATCGGGTCATTTCCTGTTAAAATCAGGTCACTTCCTGTTGATTTTAGGTCACTTCCTGTTGAAATTAAGTCACTTCCTGTTGAAATTAAGTCACTTCCTGTTGATATGAGGTCACTTCCTATTGATATTGGTCACTTCCTGTTCAGGTCGGGGAATATCCTGGCAAGAATCACACGCATACCTAATCAATTGGCCAAAATGGCCACCGCCTTGGGAGGCCAGGTTGGCGAGAAACCTGGGCATATCATTTGTCTAAAATGGCCGCCGTGCATGGTAAGTTGGAAAATGGCCGCCATACGTGGTAAGTTAGGTGGTAAGATGGAAGAGCTCATGACGTGAAATGGTGGAATATATTGAAGTTGGAACAAAGTCAATCGGATAAATAATGTGGAAATAAATGGAAAATGTAGAATGTGGGAAATATTTGGGTACGAAATTGGGAATTGTGGGTAAGGCGTGAATTTTGGAACTGAAAAGCTGGAAGAGCTCATGGCTTGAATTGGTGGAATATATTGAAGTTGAAACGACGTCAATCGGATGAAAAATGTGGAAGTAAATGTGAAATGTAGAATTTGGGAAAAATTCGGGTACGAAATCGTGAATTGTGGGTAAGGCATGAATTTTGGAACTGAAAAGCTGGAAGAGCTCATGGCTTGAATTGCTGGAATATATTGAAGTTGGAACGAAGTCAGTCGGATGGATAATGTGGAAGTAAATGTGAAATATAGAATGTGGGAAATATTCGGGTACGAATTCCGGAATTGTGGGCAAGGTGTGAATTTTGGAACTGAAAAGCTGGAAGAACTCATGGCTTGAATTGCTGGACTATATTGAAGCTGGAACGACGTCAATCGGATGAATAATGTGTAAGTAAATGGAAAATGTAGAATGTGGGAAATATTCGGGTACGAAATCGGGAATTGTGGGCAAGGCGTGAATTTTGGAACTGAAAAGCTGGAAGAGCTAATGGCTTGAAATTGTGGAATATATTGAAGCTGGAACAACGTCAATTGGATGAATAATGTGGAAGTAAATGGAAAATGTAGAATGTGGGTAATATGCGGGTACGAAATCGGGAATTGTGGGTAAGGCGTGAATTTTGGAACTGAAAAGCTGGAAGAGCTCATTGCTTGAATTGCTGGAATATATTGAAGTTGGAACGAAGTCAATCGGATGAATAATGTGGAAGTAAATGAAAAATGTAGAATGTAGGAAATATTCGGGTACGAAATCGTGAATTGTGGGTAAGGCGTGAATTTTGGAACTGAAAAGCTCATGATGGAACATATTGAACTTGGAACGAAGTGAATCGGATGAAAATTGTGGAAGGAAATGTGAAATTTTGAATCTCCCATTAAGAATACATGGGGAAAAATCGGGTACGAAATCGGGAATTGCGGGTAACACGTGAATCGTGGGAATAAGAAAAATGGAAGCGATGTAGGCACGAATATTTGGAATCGTTTGAAATTGGAACGGAGTGAATCGGGTGAAAAATGTGGAAGTAGAAGAAGGACAAAAAAGTGCGAGGAATAAAATATAAGAATAATAAGAATAACTAGAAATGCCATTTCTGGGGAAATGGCGTGTGAAGGCTGGAGAGCTGAATGAATACCTGTGGAATGATTTGGAATAATGTTGAATGATGATGAATGATATTGAAAGATATTGAAAGATATTGAATGATATTGAATGATGTTGAATGATACTGAATGACATGGAATGAGCTAAACATGCTGAAGTTGGAATGGTTTAAATTCATCCAGAAATCTAGAAGCAGTTGAAGGAAGACAAATACCACAAAAGTAAAAATAAATCAGCAAGAAACAAGAAAACAAGGAAGAAATCAAGTAAGAAATGGACGAAGTAGCAAGTAATCGGGTAAGCAATGGAGTAAAGTGAGAAGAATTAAGTAAGCAATGAAGTAAGGAGGGTAGAATCGAGTCGCAATGGTGTAAGGAGTGGCAAACTTAAGCAATGGAGTAATAGTCACTCTGTTGAAATCAGGTCACATTTGCATTAGTATACTAAGCTAGCATTAGCATGCTAAGTTAACATTAGCATTAATGTGCTAACTTAGCATTAGCATGCTAAGCTAACATTAGCATTAGCATGCTAACTTAGCATTAGCATTCTAAGCTAACATTAGCATTGGCATGCTAAGCTAACATTAGCATTAGCATGCTAACATTAGCATTAGCATGCTAAGCTAACATTAGCATTAGCATGCTAACATTAGCATTAGCATGCTAACTTAGCATTAGCATTAGCATGCTAAGCTAACATTAGCATTAGCATGCTAAGCTAACATTAGCATTAGCATGCTAACTTAGCATTAACATGCTAAGCTAACATTAGCATTAGCATGCTAACTTAGCATTAGCATGCTAAGGTAACATTAGCATTAGCATGCTAAGCTAACATTAGCATTCACATGCTGAGCTAACATTAGCATTAGCATGCTAAGCTAGCAATAGCATTAGCATGTTCAGCTAGAATTAGCATTAGCTAGCATTAGCATGCTAACTTAGCACTAGCATGCTCACTTCCTGTTGATTTCAGGCCACTTCCTGTTGAAATCGGGTCACTTCCTATTGAAATCGGGTCACTTCCTGTTGAAATTGGGTCACTTCCTGTTGATATCAGGTCACTTCCTGTCAAAATTGGGTCACTTCCTATTGAAATTGGGTCACTTCCTGTTGATATCAGGTCACTTCCTGTCAAAATTGGGTCACTTCCTGTTGAAATTGGGTCACTTCCTGTTAAAAACAGGTCACTTCCTGTTGATTTTAGGTCACTTCCTGTTGAAATTAAGTCACTTCCTGTTGAAATCGGGTCACTTCCTGTTGATTTTAAGTCACTTCCTGTTGACATGAAGTCACTTCCTGTTAAAATCAGGTCACTTCCTGTTGAAATCGGGTCATTTCCTGTTAAAATCAGGTCACTTCCTGTTGATTTTAGGTCACTTCCTGTTGAAATTAAGTCACTTCCTGTTGATATGAGGTCACTTCCTGTTGATATTGGTCACTTCCTGTTCAGGTCGGGGAATATCCTGGCAAGAATCACACGCATACCTAATCAATTGGCCAAAATGGCCACCGCCTTGGGAGGCCAGGTTGGCGAGAAACCTGGGCATATCATTTGTCTAAAATGGCCGCCGTGCATGGTAAGTTGGAAAATGGCCGCCATACGTGGTAAGTTAGGTGGTAAGATGGAAGAGCTCATGACGTGAAATGGTGGAATATATTGAAGTTGGAACGAAGTCAATCGGATAAATAATGTGGAAGTAAATGGAAAATGTAGAATGTGGGAAATATTTGGGTACGAAATTGGGAATTGTGGGTTAAGGCGTGAATTTTGGAACTGAAAAGCTGGAAGAGCTCATGGCTTGAATTGGTGGAATATATTGAAGTTGAAACCACGTCAATCGGTTGAAAAATGTCGAAGTAAATGTGAAATGTAGAATGTGGGAAATATTCGGGTACGCAATCGGGAATTGTGGGTAAGGCATGAATTTTGGAACTGAAAAGCTGGAAGAGCTCATGGCTTGAATTGCTGGAATATATTGAAGTTGGAACGAAGTCAATCGGATGACTAATGTGGAAGTAAATGTGAAATATAGAATGTGGGAAATATTCGGGTACGAAATCCGGAATTGTGGGCAAGGTGTGAATTTTGGAACTGAAAAGCTGGAAGAGCTCATGGCTTGAATTGCTGGAATATATTGAAGCTGGAACGACGTCAATCGGATGAATAATGTGTAAGTAAATGGAAAATGTAGAATGTGGGAAATATTCGGGTACGAAATCGGGAATTGTGGGCAAGGCGTGAATTTTGGAACTGAAAAGCTGGAAGAGCTAATGGCTTGAAATGCTGGAATATATTGAAGCTGGAACGACGTCAATCGGATGAATAATGTGTAAGTAAATGGAAAATGTAGAATGTGGGAAATATTCGGGTACGAAATCGGGAATTGTGGGTCAGGCGTAAATTTTTGAACTGAAAAGCTGGAAGAGCTCATGGCTTGAAGTGGTGGAATATATTCAAGTTGAAACGACGTCAATCGGATGAATAATGTGGAAGTAAATGGAAAATGTAGAATGTGGGAAATATTCGGGTACGAAATCGGGAATTGTGGGCAAGGCGTGAATTTTGGAACTGAAAAGCTGGAAGAGCTAATGGCTTGAAATTGTGGAATATATTGAAGCTGGAACGACGTCAATCGGATGAATAATGTGGAAGTAAATGGAAAATGTAGAATGTGGGTAATGTGCGGGTACGAAATCGGGAATTGTGGGTAAGGCGTGAATTTTGGAACTGAAAAGCTGGAAGAGCTCATGGCTTGAATTGGTGGAATATATTGAAGTTGAAACGATGTCAATCGGATGAAAAATGTCGAAGTAAATGTGAAATGTAGAATGTAGGAAATATTAGGGTACGAAATTGGGAATTGTGGGTAAGGCGTGAATTTTGGAACTGAAAAGCTGGAAGAGCTTATGATGGAACATATTGAAGTTGGAACGAAGTGAATCGGATGAAAAATGTGGAAGGAAATGTGAAATTTTGAATCTCCCATTAAGAATACATGGGGAAAAATCGGGTACGAAATCGGGAATTGCGGGTAACACGTGAATAGTGGGAATAAGAAAAATGGAAGCGCTGTAGGCGTGAATATTTGGAATCGTTTGAAATTGGAACGGAGTGAATCGGGTGAAAAATGTGGAAGAAGAAACTGGACAAAAAAGTGCGAGGAATAAAATATAATAATAATAATAATAATAATAAGAATAACGGGAATGGTGTAGAATAACATATGTGTGAAGGCCTCCAGCCTTCACACAATAATAATAATAAGAATAACGGGAATGGTGTAGAATAACATATGTGTGAAGGCCTCCAGCCTTCACACAATAATAAGAATAACGGGAATGGTGTAGAATAACATATGTGTGAAGGCCTCCAGCCTTCACACAACTAGAAATGCCATTTCTGGGGAAATGGCGTGTGAAGGCTGGAGAGCTGAATGAATACCTGTGGAATGATTTGGAATAATGTTGAATGATGATGAATGATATTGAAAGATATTGAAAGATATTGAATGATATTGAAGGATGTTGAATGATACTGAATGACATGGAATGAGCTTAACATGCTGAAGTTGGAATGGTTTAAATTCATCCAGAAATCTAGAAGCAGTTGAAGGAAGATAAATACCACAAAAGTAAAAATAAATCAGCAAGAATCATGAAAACAAGGAAGGAATCAAGTAAGAAATGGAGGAAGTAGCAAGTAATCGGGTAAGCAATGGAGTAAAGTGAGAAGAATTAAGTAAGCAATGAAGTAAGGAGGGTAGAATCGAGTCGCAATGGTGTAAGGAGTGGCAAACTTAAGCAATGGAGTAATAGTCACTCTGTTGAAATCAGTTCACATTTGCATTAGTATACTAAGCTAGCATTAGCATGCTAAGTTAACATTAGCATTAATATGCTAACTTGGCATTAGCATGCTAAGCTAACATTAGCATTAGCATGCTAACTTAGCATTAGCATTCTAAGCTAACATTAGCATTGGCATGCTAAGCTAACATTAGCATTAGCATGCTAACATTAGCATTAGCATGCTAAGCTAACATTAGCATTAGCATGCTAAGCTAACATTAGCATTAGCATGCTAAGCTAACATTAGCATTAGCATGCTAACTTAGCTTTAACATGCTAAGCTAACATTAGCATTAGCATGCTAACTTAGCATTAGCATGCTAAGCTAACATTAGCATTAGCATGCTAAGCTAACATTAGCATTCACATGCTAAGCTAACATTAGCATTAGCATGCTGAGCTAACATTAACATTAGCATGCTAAGCTAGCAATAGCATTAGCATGTTCAGCTAGCATTAGCATTAGCTAGCATTAGCATGCTAACTTAGCACTAGCATGCTCACTTCCTGTTGATTTCAAGACACTTCCTGTTGAAATCGGGTCACTTCCTGTTGATTTTAGGCCACTTCCTGTTGAAATTAAGTCACTTCCTGTTGAAATCGGGTCACTTCCTGTTGATTTTAAGTCACTTCCTGTTGATATGAGGTCACTTCCTGTTAAAATCAGGTCACTTCCTGTTGAAATCGGGTCATTTCCTGTTAAAATCAGGTCACTTCCTGTTGATTTTAGGTCACTTCCTGTTGAGATTAAGTCACTTCCTGTTGATGTGAGGTCACTTCCTGTTGATATTGGTCACTTCCTGTTCAGGTCGGGGAATATCCTGGCAAGAATCACACGCATACCTAATCAATTGGCCAAAATGGCCACCGCCTTGGGAGGCCAGGTTGGCGAGAAACCTGGGCATATCATTTGTCTAAAATGGCCGCCGTGCATGGTAAGTTGGAAAATGGCCGCCATACGTGTTAAATTAGGTGGTAAGATGGAAGAGCTCATGACGTGAAATGGTGGAATATATTGAAGTTGGAACGAAGTCAATCGGATAAATAATGTGGAAGTAAATGGAAAATGTAGAATGTGGGAAATATTTGGGTACGAAATTGGGAATTGTGGGTAAGGCGGGAATTTTGGAACTGAAAAGCTGGAAGAGCTCATGGCTTGAATTGGTGGAATATATTGAAGTTGAAACAACGTCAATCGGATGAAAAATGTCGAAGTAAATGTGAAATGTAGAATGTGGGAAATATTCGGGTACGAAATCGGGAATTGTGGGTAAGGCATGAATTTTGGAACTGAAAAGCTGGAAGAGCTCATGGCTTGAATTGCTGGAATATATTGAAGTTGGAACGAAGTCAATCGGATGAATAATGTGTAAGTAAATGTGACATATAGAATGTGGGAAATATTCGGGTACGAAATCCGGAATTGTGGGCAAGGTGTGAATTTTGGAACTGAAAAGCTGGAAGAGCTCATGGCTTGAATTGCTGGAATATATTGAAGCTGGAACGACATCAATCGGATGAATAATGTGTAAGTAAATGGAAAATGTAGAATGTGGGAAATATTCGGGTACAAAATCGGGAATTGTGGGCAAGGCGTGAATTTTGGAACTGAAAAGCTGGAAGAGCTCATGGCTTGAATTGGTGGAATATATTGAAGTTGAAACGACGTCAATCAGATGAAAAATGTCGAAGTAAATGGAAAATGTAGAATGTGGGTAATGTGCGGGTACGAAATCGAGAATTGTGGGTAAGGAGTGAATTTTGGAACTGAAAAGCTGGAAGAGCTCATGGCTTGAATTGCTGGAATATATTGAAGTTGGAACGAAGTCAATCGGATGAATAATGTGGAAGTAAATGAAAAATGTAGAATGTGGGAAATATTCGGGTACGAAATCGTGAATTGTGGGTAAGGCGTGAATTTTGGAACTGAAAAGCTGGAAGAGCTCATGATGGAACATATTGAAGTTGGAACGAAGTGAATCGGATGAAAACTGTGGAAGGAAATGTGAAATTTTGAATCTCCCATTAAGAATACATGGGGAAAAATCGGGTACGAAATCGGGAATTGCGGGTAACACGTGAATTGTGGGAATAAGAAAAATGGAAGCGCTCTAGGCGCGAATATTTGGAATCGTTTGAAATTGGAACGGAGTGAATCGGGTGAAAAATGTGGAAGTAGAAGCTGGACAAAAAAGTGCGAGGAATAAAATATAATAATAATAATAATAACTAGAAATGCCATTTCTGGGGAAATGGCGTGTGAAGGCTGGAGAGCTGAATGAATACCTGTGGAATGATTTGGAATAATGTTGAATGATGATGAATGATATTGAAAGATATTGAAAGATATTGAATGATATTGAATGATGTTGAATGATACTGAATGACATGGAATGAGCTTAACATGCTGAAGTTGGAATGGTTTAAATTCATCCAGAAATCTAGAAGCAGTTGAAGGAAGATAAATACCACAAAAGTAAAAATAAATCAGCAAGAATCATGAAAACAAGGAAGGAATCAAGTAAGAAATGGAGGAAGTAGCAAGTAATCGGGTAAGCAATGGAGTAAAGTGAGAAGAATTAAGTAAGCAATGAAGTAAGGAGGGTAGAATCGAGTCGCAATGGTGTAAGGAGTGGCAAACTTAAGCAATGGAGTAATAGTCACTCTGTTGAAATCAGGTCACATTTGCATTAGTATACTAAGCTAGCATTAGCATGCTAAGTTAACATTAGCATTAATATGCTAACTTGGCATTAGCATGCTAAGCTAACATTGGCATTAGCATGCTAACTTAGCATTAGCATTCTAAGCTAACATTAGCATTGGCATGCTAAGCTAACATTAGCATTAGCATGCTAACATTAGCATTAGCATGCAAGCTAACATTAGCATTAGCATGCTAAGCTAACATTAGCATTAGCATGCTAAGCTAACATTAGCATTAGCATGCTAATTTAGCATTAACATGCTAAGCTAACATTAGCATTAGCATGCTAACTTAGCATTAGCATGCTAAGCTAACATTAGCATTAGCATGCTAAGCTAACATTAGCATTCACATGCTAAGCTAACATTAGCATTAGCATGCTGAGCTAACATTAGCATTAGCATGCTAAGCTACCAATAGCATTAGCATGTTCAGCTAGCATTAGCATTAGCTAGCATTAGCATGCTAACTTAGCACTAGCATGCTCACTTCCTGTTGATTTCAGGCCACTTCCTGTTGAAATCGGGTCACTTCCTGTTGAAATTGGGTCACTTCCTGTTGATATTAGGTCACTTCCTGTCAAAATTGGGTCACTTCCAGTTGAAATTGGGTCACTTCCTGTTGATATCAGGTCACTTCCTGTTGAAATCGGGTCACTTCCTGTTAAAATCGGGTCACTTCCTGTTAAAAACAGGTCACTTCCTGTTGATTTTAGGCCACTTCCTGTTGAAATTAAGTCACTTCCTGTTGAAATCGGGTCACTTCCTGTTGATTTTAAGTCACTTCCTGTTGATATGAGGTCACTTCCTGTTAAAATCAGGTCACTTCCTGTTGAAATCGGGTCATTTCCTGTTAAAATCAGGTCACTTCTTGTTGATTTTAGGTCACTTCCTGTTGAAATTAAGTCACTTCCTGTTGAGATTAAGTCACTTCCTGTTGATGTGAGGTCACTTCCTGTTGATATTGGTCACTTCCTGTTCAGGTCGGGGAATATCCTGGCAAGAATCACACGCATACCTAATCAATTGGCCAAAATGGCCACCGCCTTGGGAGGCCAGGTTGGCGAGAAACCTGGGCATATCATTTGTCTAAAATGGCCGCCGTGCATGGTAAGTTGGAAAATGGCCGCCATACGTGGTAAATTAGGTGGTAAGATGGAAGAGCTCATGACGTGAAATGGTGGAATATATTGAAGTTGGAACGAAGTCAATCGGATAAATAATGTGGAAGTAAATGGAAAATGTAGAATGTGGGAAATATTTGGGTACGAAATTGGGAATTGTGGGTAAGGCGGGAATTTTGGAACTGAAAAGCTGGAAGAGCTCATGGCTTGAATTGGTGGAATATATTGAAGTTGAAACAACGTCAATCGGATGAAAAATGTCGAAGTAAATGTGAAATGTAGAATGTGGGAAATATTCGGGTACGAAATCGGGAATTGTGGGTAAGGCTTGAATTTTGGAACTGAAAAGCTGGAAGAGCTCATGGCTTGAATTGCTGGAATATATTGAAGTTGGAACGAAGTCAATCGGATGAATAATGTGTAAGTAAATGTGACATATAGAATGTGGGAAATATTCGGGTACGAAATCCGGAATTGTGGGCAAGGTGTGAATTTTGGAACTGAAAAGCTGGAAGAGCTCATGGCTTGAATTGCTGGAATATATTGAAGCTGGAACGACATCAATCGGATGAATAATGTGTAAGTAAATGGAAAATGTAGAATGTGGGAAATATTCGGGTACAAAATCGGGAATTGTGGGCAAGGCGTGAATTTTGGAACTGAAAAGCTGGAAGAGCTAATGGCTTGAAATGCTGGAATATATTGAAGCTGGAACGACGTCAATTGGATGAATAATGTGGAAGTAAATGGAAAATGTAGAATGTGGGTAATGTGCGGGTACGAAATCGGGAATTGTGGGCAAGGCGTGAATTTTGGAACTGAAAAGCTGGAAGAGCTCATGGCTTGAATTGCTGGAATATATTGAAGTTGGAACGAAGTCAATCGGATGAATAATGTGGAAGTAAATGAAAAATGTAGAATGTGGGAAATATTCGGGTACGAAATCGTGAATTGTGGGTAAGGCGTGAATTTTGGAACTGAAAAGCTGGAAGAGCTCATGATGGAACATATTGAAGTTGGAACGAAGTGAATCGGATGAAAACTGTGGAAGGAAATGTGAAATTTTGAATCTCCCATTAAGAATACATGGGGAAAAATCGGGTACGAAATCGGGAATTGCGGGTAACACGTGAATCGTGGGAATAAGAAAAATGGAAGCGCTCTAGGCGCGAATATTTGGAATCGTTTGAAATTGGAACGGAGTGAATCGGGTGAAAAATGTGGAAGAAGAAACTGGACAAAAAAGTGCGAGGAATAAAATATAAGAATAAGAATAATAACTAGAAATGCCATTTCTGGGGAAATGGCGTGTGAAGGCTGGAGAGCTGAATGAATACCTGTGGAATGATTTGGAATAATGTTGAATGATGATGAATGATATTGAAAGATATTGAAAGATATTGAATGATATTGAATGATGTTGAATGATACTGAATGACATGGAATGAGCTTAACATGCTGAAGTTGGAATGGTTTAAATTCATCCAGAAATCTAGAAGCAGTTGAAGGAAGATAAATACCACAAAAGTAAAAATAAATCAGCAAGAAACAAGAAAACAAGGAAGAAATCAAGTAAGAAATGGACGAAGTAGCAAGTAATCGGGTAAGCAATGGAGTAAAGTGAGAAGAATTAAGTAAGCAATGAAGTAAGGAGGGTAGAATCGAGTCGCAATGGTGTAAGGAGTGGCAAACTTAAGCAATGGAGTAATAGTCACTCTGTTGAAATCAGGTCACATTTGCATTAGTATACTAAGCTAGCATTAGCATGCTAAGTTAACATTAGCATTAATATGCTAACTTAGCATTAGCATGCTAAATTAACATTAGCATTAGCATTAGCATGCTAACTTAGCATTAGCATTCTAAGCTAACATTAACATTGGCATGCTAAGCTAACATTAGCATTAGCATGCTAACATTAGCATTAGCATGCTAAGCTAACATTAGCATTAGCATGCTAACATTAGCATTAGCATGCTAAGCTAACATTAGCATTAGCATGCTAAGCTAACATTAGCATTAGCATGCTAACTTAGCATTAACATGCTAACTTAGCATTAATATGCTAAGCTAACATTAGCATTACCATGCTAACTTAGCATTAGCATGCTAAGCTAACATTAGCATTAGCATGCTAAGCTAACATTAGCATTAGCATGCTAACTTAGCATTAACATGCTAACTTAGCATTAACATGCTAAGCTAACATTAGCATTAGCATGCTAACTTAGCATTAGCATGCTAAGCTAACATTAGCATTAGCATGCTAAGCTAACATTAGCATTCACATGCTACGCTAACATTAGCATTAGCATGCTGAGCTAACATTAGCATTAGCATGCTAAGCTAGCAATAGCATTAGCATGTTCAGCTAGAATTAGCATTAGCTAGCATTAGCATGCTAACTTAGCACTAGCATGCTCACTTCCTGTTGATTTCAGGCCACTTCCTGTTGAAATCGGGTCACTTCCTGTTGAAATCGGGTCACTTCCTGTTGAAATTGGGTCACTTCCTGTTGATATCAGGTCACTTCCTGTCAAAATTGGGTCACTTCCTGTTGAAATTGGGTCACTTCCTGTTGATATCAGGTCACTTCCTATCAAAATTGGGTCACTTCCTGTTGAAATCGGGTCACTTCCTGTTAAAAACAGGTCACTTCCTGTTGATTTTAGGTCACTTCCTGTTGAAATTAAGTCACTTCCTGTTGAAATCGGGTCACTTCCTGTTGATTTTAAGTCACTTCCTGTTGACATGAAGTCACTTCCTGTTAAAATCAGGTCACTTCCTGTTGAAATCGGGTCATTTCCTGTTAAAATCAGGTCACTTCCTGTTGATTTTAGGTCACTTCCTGTTGAAATTAAGTCACTTCCTGTTGAAATTAAGTCACTTCCTGTTGAAATTAAGTCACTTCCTGTTGATATGAGGTCACTTCCTGTTGATATTGGTCACTTCCTGTTCAGGTCGGGGAATATCCTGGCAAGAATCACACGCATACCTAATCAATTGGCCAAAATGGCCACCGCCTTGGGAGGCCAGGTTGGCGAGAAACCTGGGCATATCATTTGTCTAAAATGGCCGCCGTGCATGGTAAGTTGGAAAATGGCCGCCATACGTGGTAAGTTAGGTGGTAAGATGGAAGAGCTCATGACGTGAAATGGTGGAATATATTGAAGTTGGAACGAAGTCAATCGGATAAATAATGTGGAAGTAAATGGAAAATGTAGAATGTGGGAAATATTTGGGTACGAAATTGGGAATTGTGGGTAAGGCGTGAATTTTGGAACTGAAAAGCTGGAAGAGCTCATGGCTTGAATTGGTGGAATATATTGAAGTTGAAACCACGTCAATCGGTTGAAAAATGTCGAAGTAAATGTGAAATGTAGAATGTGGGAAATATTCGGGTACGCAATCGGGAATTGTGGGTAAGGCATGAATTTTGGAACTGAAAAGCTGGAAGAGCTCATGGCTTGAATTGCTGGAATATATTGAAGTTGGAACGAAGTCAATCGGATGAATAATGTGGAAGGAAATGTGAAATATAGAATGTGGGAAATATTCGGGTACGAAATCCGGAATTGTGGACAAGGTGTGAATTTTGGAACTGAAAAGCTGGAAGAGCTCATGGCTTGAATTGCTGGAATATATTGAAGCCGGAACAACGTCAATCGGATGAATAATGTGGAAGAAAATGTAGAATGTGGGTAATGTGCGGGTACAAAATCGGGAATTGTGGGTAAGGCGTGAATTTTGGAACTGAAAAGCTGGAAGAGCTCATGGCTTGAATTGCTGGAATATATTTAAGTTGGAACGAAGTCAATCGGATGAAAAATGTCGAAGTAAATGTGAAATGTAGAATGTGGGAAATATTCGGGTACGCAATCGGGAATTGTGGGTAAGGCATGAATTTTGGAACTGAAAAGCTGGAAGAGCTCATGGCTTGAATTGCTGGAATATATTGAAGTTGGAACGAAGTCAATCGGATGACTAATGTGGAAGTAAATGTGAAATATAGAATGTGGGAAATATTCGGGTACGAAATCCGGAATTGTGGGCAAGGTGTGAATTTTGGAACTGAAAAGCTGGAAGAGCTCATGGCTTGAATTGCTGGAATATATTGAAGCTGGAACGACGTCAATCGGATGAATAATGTGTAAGTAAATGGAAAATGTAGAATGTGGGAAATATTCGGGTACGAAATCAGGAATTGTGGGCAAGGCGTGAATTTTGGAACTGAAAAGCTGGAAGAGCTAATGGCTTGAAATGCTGGAATATATTGAAGCTGGAACGACGTTAATTGGATGTATAATGTGGAAGTAAATGGAAAATGTAGAATGTGGGAAATATTCGGGTACGAAATCGGGAATTGTGGGCAAGGCGTGAATTTTGGAACTGAAAAGCTGGAATAGCTCATGGCTTGAATTGCTGGAATATATTGAAGTTGGAACGAAGTCAATCAGATGAATAATGTGGAAGTAAATGAAAAATGTAGAATGTGGGAAATATTCGGGTACGAAATCGTGAATTGTGGGTAAGGCGTGAATTTTGGAACTGAAAAGCTCATGATGGAACATATTGAAGTTGGAACGAAGTGAATCGGATGAAAAATGTGGAAGGAAATGTGAAATTTTGAATCTCCCATTAAGAATACATGGGGAAAAATCGGGTACGAAATCGGGAATTGCGGGTAACACGTGAATCGTGGGAATAAGAAAAATGGAAGCGCTCTAGGCGCGAATATTTGGAATCGTTTGAAATTGGAACGGAGTGAATCGGGTGAAAAATGTGGAAGAAGAAACTGGACAAAAAAGTGCGAGGAATAAAATATAATAATAATAAGAATAACGGGAATGGTGTAGAATAACATATGTGTGAAGGCCTCCAGCCTTCACACAACTAGAAATGCCATTTCTGGGGAAATGGCGTGTGAAGGCTGGAGAGCTGAATGAATACCTGTGGAATGATTTGGAATCATGTTGAATGATGATGAATGATATTGAAAGATATTGAAAGATATTGAATGATATTGAATGATGTTGAATGATACTGAATGACATGGAATGAGCTTAACATGCTGAAGTTGGAATGGTTTAAATTCATCCAGAAATCTAGAAGCAGTTGAAGGAAGATAAATACCACAAAAGTAAAAATAAATCAGCAAGAAACATGAAAACAAGGAAGGAATCAAGTAAGAAATGGAGGAAGTAGCAAGTAATCGGGTAAGCAATGGAGTAAAGTGAGAAGAATTAAGTAAGCAATGAAGTAAGGAGGGTAGAATCGAGTCGCAATGGTGTAAGGAGTGGCAAACTTAAGCAATGGAGTAATAGTCACTCTGTTGAAATCAGGTTACATTTGCATTAGTATACTAAGCTAGCATTAGCATGCTAAGTCAACATTAGCATTAATATGCTAACTTAGCATTAGCATGCTAAGCTAACATTAGCATTAGCATGCTAACATTAGCACTAGCATTCTAAGCTAACATTAGCATTGGCATGCTAAGCTAACATTAGCATTAGCATGCTAAGCTAACATTAGCATTAGCATGCTAGCATTAGCATTAGCATGCTAACTTAGCATTAGCATTAGCATGCTAACGTAGCATTAGCATGCTAAGCTAACATTAGCATTACCATGCTAACTTAGCATTAACATGCTAAGCTAACATTAGCATTAGCATGCTAAGCTAACATTAGCATTAGCATGCTAAGCTAACATTAGCATTCACATCCTAAGCTAACATTAGCATTAGCATGCTAACTTAGCATTAACATGCTAAGCTAACATTAGCATTAGCATGCTAAGCTAACATTAGCATTAGCATGCTAAGCTAACATTAGCATTCACATCCTAAGCTAACATTAGCATTAGCATGCTGAGCTAACATTAGCATTAGCATGCTAAGCTAGCAGTAGCATTAACATGTTCAGCTAGCATTAGCATTAGCTAGCATTAGTATGCTAACTTAGCACTAGAATGCTCACTTCCTGTTGATTTCAGGCCACTTCCTGTTGAAATCGGGTCACTTCCTGTTGAAATCGGGTCACTTCCTGTTGAAATTGGGTCACTTCCTGTTGATATCAGGTCACTTCCTGTCAAAATTGGGTCACTTCCTGTTGAAATTGGGTCACTTCCTGTTGATATCAGGTCACTTCCTGTCAAAATTGGGTCACTTCCTGTGGAAATCGGGTCACTTCCTGTTAAAAACAGGTCACTTCCTGTTGATTTTAGGCCACTTCCTGTTGAAATTAAGTCACTTCCTGTTGATATCGGGTCACTTCCTGTTGATTTTAAGTCACTTCCTATTGATATGAGGTCACTTCCTGTTAAAATCAGGTCACTTCCTGTTGAAATCGGGTCATTTCCTGTTAAAACAGGTCACTTCCTGTTGATTTTAGGTCACTTCCTGTTGAAATTAAGTCACTTCCTGTTGAGATTAAGTCACTTCCTGTTGATATGAGGTCACTTCCTGTTGATATTGGTCACTTCCTGTTCAGGTCGGGGAATATCCTGGCAAGAATCACACGCATACCTAATCAATTGGCCAAAATGGCCACCGCCTTGGGAGGCCTGGTTGGCGAGAAACCTGGGCAAATCATTTGTCTAAAATGGCCGCCGTGCATGGTAAGTTGGAAAATGGCCGCCATACGTGGTAAGTTAGGTGGTAAGATGGAAGAGCTCATGACGTGAAATGGTGGAATATATTGAAGTTGGAACGAAGTCAATCGGATAAATAATGTGGAAGTAAATGGAAAATGTAGAATGTGGGAAATATTTGGGTACGAAATTGGGAATTGTGGGTAAGGCGGGAATTTTGGAACTGAAAAGCTGGAAGAGCTCATGGCTTGAATTGGTGGAATATATTGAAGTTGAAACAACGTCAATCGGATGAAAAATGTCGAAGTAAATGTGAAATGTAGAATGTGGGAAATATTCGGGTACGAAATCGGGAATTGTGGGTAAGGCATGAATTTTGGAACTGAAAAGCTGGAAGAGCTTATGGCTTGAATTGCTGGAATATATTGAAGCTGGAACGAAGTCAATCGGATGAATAATGTGGAAGGAAATGTGAAATATAGAATGTGGGAAATATTCGGGTACGAAATCCGGAATTGTGGGCAAGGTGTGAATTTTGGAACTGAAAAGCTGGAAGAGCTCATGGCTTGAATTGCTGGAATATATTGAAGCCGGAACAACGTCAATTGGATGAATAATGTGGAAGAAAATGGAGAATGTGGGTAATGTGCGGGTACAAAATCGGGAATTGTGGGTAAGGCATGAATTTTGGAACTGAAAAGCTGGAAGAGCTCATGGCTTGAATTGCTGGAATATATTGAAGTTGGAACGAAGTCAATTGGATGAATAATGTGGAAGTAAATGAAAAATGTAGAATGTGGGAAATATTCGGGTACGAAATCCGGAATTGTGGGCAAGGTGTGAATTTTGGAACTGAAAAGCTGGAAGAGCTCATGGCTTGAATTGCTGGAATATATTGAAGTTGGAACGAAGTCAATCGGATGAATAATGTGTAAGTAAATGTGAAATATAGATTGTGGGAAAAATTCGGGTACAAAATCGTGAATTGTGGGTAAGGCATGAATTTTGGAACTGAAAAGCTGGAAGAGCTCATGGCTTGAATTGCTGGAATATATTGAAGTTGGAACGAAGTCAGTCGGATGAATAATGTGGAAGTAAATGTGAAATATAGAATGTGAGAAATATTCGGGTACGAAATCCGGAATTGTGGGTAAGGTGTGAATTTTGGAACTGAAAAGCTGGAAGAGCTAATGGCTTGAAATTGTGGAATATATTGAAGCTGGAACGACGTCAATTGGATGAATAATGTGGAAGTAAATGGAAAATGTAGAATGTGGGTAATGTGCGGGTACGAAATCGGGAATTGTGGGTAAGGCGTGAATTTTGGAACTGAAAAGCTGGAAGAGCTCATGGCTTGAATTGCTGGAATATATTGAAGTTGGAACGAAGTCAATCGGATGAATAATGTGGAAGTAAATGAAAAATGTAGAATGTGGGAAATATTCGGGTACGAAATCGTGAATTGTGGGTAAGGCGTGAATTTTGGAACTGAAAAGCTCATGATGGAACATATTGAAGTTGGAACGAAGTGAATCGGATGAAAAATGTGGAAGGAAATGTGAAATTTTGAATCTCCCATTAAGAATACATGGGGAAAAATCGGGTACGAAATCGGGAATTGCGGGTGACACGTGAATCGTGGGAATAAGAAAAATGGAAGCGCTCTAGGCGCGAATATTTGGAATCGTTTGAAATTGGAACGGAGTGAATCGGGTGAAAAATGTGGAAGAAGAAACTGGACAAAAAAGTGCGAGGAATAAAATATAATAATAATAATAATAACTAGAAATGCCATTTCTGGGGAAATGGCGTGTGAAGGCTGGAGAGCTGAATGAATACCTGTGGAATGATTTGGAATAATGTTGAATGATGATGAATGATATTGAAAGATATTGAAAGATATTGAATGATATTGAATGATGTTGAATGATACTGAATGACATGGAATGAGCTTAACATGCTGAAGTTGGAATGGTTTAAATTCATCCAGAAATCTAGAAGCAGTTGAAGGAAGATAAATACCACAAAAGTAAAAATAAATCAGCAAGAATCATGAAAACAAGGAAGGAATCAAGTAAGAAATGGAGGAAGTAGCAAGTAATCGGGTAAGCAATGGAGTAAAGTGAGAAGAATTAAGTAAGCAATGAAGTAAGGAGGGTAGAATCGAGTCGCAATGGTGTAAGGAGTGGCAAACTTAAGCAATGGAGTAATAGTCACTCTGTTGAAATCAGGTCACATTTGCATTAGTATACTAAGCTAGCATTAGCATGCTAAGTTAACATTAGCATTAATATGCTAACTTGGCATTAGCATGCTAAGCTAACATTAGCATTAGCATGCTAACTTAGCATTAGCATTCTAAGCTAACATTAGCATTGGCATGCTAAGCTAACATTAGCATTAGCATGCTAACATTAGCATTAGCACACTATGCTAACATTAGCATTAGCATGCTAAGCTAACATTAGCATTAGCATGCTAAGCTAACATTAGCATTAGCATGCTAACTTAGCATTAACATGCTAAGCTAACATTAGCATTAGCATGCTAACATTAGCATTAGCATGCTAAGCTAACATTAGCATTAGCATGCTAAGCTAACATTAGCATTCACATGCTAAGCTAACATTAGCATTAGCATGCTGAGCTAACATTAGCATTAGCATGCTAAGTTAGCAATAGCATTAGCATGTTCAGCTAGCATTAGCATTAGCTAGCATTAGCATGCTAACTTAGCACTAGCATGCTCACTTCCTGTTGATTTCAGGCCACTTCCTGTTGAAATCGGGTCACTTCCTGTTGAAATCGGGTCACTTCCTGTTGAAATTGGGTCACTTCCTGTTGATATTAGGTCACTTCCTGTCAAAATTGGGTCACTTCCTGTTGAAATTGGGTCACTTCCTGTTGATATCAGGTCACTTCCTGTTGAAATCGGGTCACTTCCTGTTAAAATTGGGTCACTTCCTGTTAAAAACAGGTCACTTCCTGTTGATTTTAGGCCACTTCCTGTTGAAATTAAGTCACTTCCTGTTGAAATCGGGTCACTTCCTGTTGATTTTAAGTCACTTCCTGTTGATATGAGGTCACTTCCTGTTAAAATCATGTCACTTCCTGTTGAAATCGGGTCATTTCCTGTTAAAATCAGGTCACTTCCTGTTGATTTTAGGTCACTTCCTGTTGAAATTAAGTCACTTCCTGTTGAGATTAAGTCACTTCCTGTTGATGTGAGGTCACTTCCTGTTGATATTGGTCACTTCCTGTTCAGGTCGGGGAATATCCTGGCAAGAATCACACGCATACCTAATCAATTGGCCAAAATGGCCACCGCCTTGGGAGGCCAGGTTGGCGAGAAACCTGGGCATATCATTTGTCTAAAATGGCCGCCGTGCATGGTAAGTTGGAAAATGGCCGCCATACGTGGTAAATTAGGTGGTAAGATGGAAGAGCTCATGACGTGAAATGGTGGAATATATTGAAGTTGGAACGAAGTCAATCGGATAAATAATGTGGAAGTAAATGGAAAATGTAGAATGTGGGAAATATTTGGGTACGAAATTGGGAATTGTGGGTAAGGCGGGAATTTTGGAACTGAAAAGCTGGAAGAGCTCATGGCTTGAATTGGTGGAATATATTGAAGTTGAAACAACGTCAATCGGATGAAAAATGTCGAAGTAAATGTGAAATGTAGAATGTGGGAAATATTCGGGTACGAAATCGGGAATTGTGGGTAAGGCATGAATTTTGGAACTGAAAAGCTGGAAGAGCTCATGGCTTGAATTGCTGGAATATATTGAAGTTGGAACGAAGTCAATCGGATGAATAATGTGTAAGTAAATGTGACATATAGAATGTGGGAAATATTCGGGTACGAAATCCGGAAATGTGGGCAAGGTGTGAATTTTGGAACTGAAAAGCTGGAAGAGCTCATGGCTTGAATTGCTGGAATATATTGAAGCTGGAACGACATCAATCGGATGAATAATGTGTAAGTAAATGGAAAATGTAGAATGTGGGAAATATTCGGGTACAAAATCGGGAATTGTGGGCAAGGCGTGAATTTTGGAACTGAAAAGCTGGAAGAGCTAATGGCTTGAAATGCTGGAATATATTGAAGCTGGAACGACGTCAATTGGATGAATAATGTGGAAGTAAATGGAAAATGTAGAATGTGGGTAATGTGCGGGTACGAAATCGGGAATTGTGGGCAAGGCGTGAATTTTGGAACTGAAAAGCTGGAAGAGCTCATGGCTTGAATTGCTGGAATATATTGAAGTTGGAACGAAGTCAATCGGATGAATAATGTGGAAGTAAATGAAAAATGTAGAATGTGGGAAATATTCGGGTACGAAATCGTGAATTGTGGGTAAGGCATGAATTTTGGAACTGAAAAGCTGGAAGAGCTCATGATGGAACATATTGAAGTTGGAACGAAGTGAATCGGATGAAAACTGTGGAAGGAAATGTGAAATTTTGAATCTCCCATTAAGAATACATGCGGAAAAATCGGGTACGAAATCGGGAATTGCGGGTAACACGTGAATCGTGGGAATAAGAAAAATGGAAGCGCTCTAGGCGCGAATATTTGGAATCGTTTGAAATTGGAACGGAGTGAATCGGGTGAAAAATGTGGAAGAAGAAACTGGACAAAAAAGTGCGAGGAATAAAATATAAGAATAAGAATAATAACTAGAAATGCCATTTCTGGGGAAATGGCGTGTGAAGGCTGGAGAGCTGAATGAATACCTGTGGAATGATTTGGAATAATGTTGAATGATGATGAATGATATTGAAAGATATTGAATGATATTGAATGGTTTTGAATGATGTTGAATGATGTTGAATGATACTGAATGACATGGAATGAGCTTAACATGCTGAAGTTGGAATGGTTTAATTCTAATGTTAGCATGCTAACATTAGCATTAGCATGCTAACTTAGCATTAGCATGCTAAGCTAACATTAGAATTAGCATGCTAACTTAGCATTAGCATGCTAAGCTAACATTAGCATTAGCATGCTAGCTTAGTACTAGCATGCTCACTTCCTGTTGATTTCAGGCCACTTCCTGTTGAAATCGGGTCACTTCCTGTTGAATTCGGGTCACTTCCTGTTGAAACTGGGTCACTTCCTGTTGATTTTAAGTCACTTCCTGTTGATATCAGGTCACTTCCTGTCAAAATCGGGTCACTTCCTGTTGAAATCGGGTCACTTCCTGTTAAAAACAGGTCACTTCCTGTTGATTTTAGGTCACTTCCTGTTGAAATTAAGTCACTTCCTGTTGAAATCAGGTCACTTCCTGTTGATTTTAAGTCACTTCCTGTTGATATGAGGTCACTTCCTGTTAAAATCAGGTCACTTCCTGTTGAAATCGGGTCATTTCCTGTTAAAATCAGGTCACTTCCTGTTGATTTTAGGTCACTTCCTGTTGATTTTAGGTCACTTCCTGCTGAAATTAAGTCACTTCCTGTGGATATGAGGTCACTTCCTGTTGATATTGGTCACTTCCTGTTCAGGTCGGGGAATATCCTGGCAAGAATCACACGCATACCTAATCAATTGGCCAAAATGGCCACCGCCTTGGGAGGCCAGGTTGGCGAGAAACCTGGGCATATCATTTGTCTAAAATGGCCGCCGTGCATGGTAAGTTGGAAAATGGCCGCCATGCGTGGTAAGTTCGGTGGTAAGATGAAAGAGCTCATGACGTGAAATGGTGGAATATATTGAAGTTGGAACGAAGTCAATCGGATAAATAATGTGGAAGTAAATGGAAAATGTAGAATGTGGGAAATATTTGGGTACGAAATCGGGAATTGTGGGTAAGGCGTGAATTTTGGAACTGAAAAGCTGGAAGAGCTCATGGCTTGAATTGGTGGAATATATTGAAGTTGAAACGACGTCAATCGGATGAATAATGTGGAAGTAAATGTGAAATATAGAATGTGGGAAATATTCGGGTACCAAATCCGGAATTGTGGGCAAGGTGTGAATTTTGGAACTGAAAAGCTGGAAGAGCTCATGGCTTGAATTGCTGGAATATATTGAAGTTGGAACGAAGTCAATCGGATGAATAATGTGGAAGTAAATGTGAAATATAGAATGTGGGAAATATTCGGGTACCAAATCCGGAATTGTGGGCAAGGTGTGAATTTTGGAACTGAAAAGGTGGAAGAGCTCATGGCTTGAATTGCTGGAATATATTGAAGCTGGAACGACGTCAATCGGATGAATAATGTGTAAGTAAATGGAAAATGTTGAATGTGGGAAATATTCGGGTATGAAATCGGGAATTGTGGGCAAGGCGTGAATTTTGGAACTGAAAAGCTGTAAGAGCTAATGGCTTGAAATGCTGGAATATATTGTGAAGTTGGAACGACGTTAATTGGATGAATGATGTGGAAGTAAATGGAAAATGTAGAATATGGGTAATGTGCGGGTACGAAATCAGGAATTGTGGGTAAGGCATGAATTTTGGAACTGAAAAGCTGGAAGAGCTCATGGCTTGAATTGGTGGAATATATTGAAGTTGAAACGACATCAATCGGATGAAAAATATCGAAGTAAATGTGAAATGTAGAATGTGGGAAATATGCGGGTACGAAATCGGGAATTGTGGGTAAGGCATGAATTTTGGAACTGAAAAGCTGGAAGAGCTCATGGCTTGAATTGCTGGAATACATTGAAGTTGGAACGACGTCAATCGGATGAATAATGTGGAAGTAAATGAAAAATGTAGAATGTGGGAAATATTCGGGTACGAAATCGTGAATTGTTGGTAAGGTGTGAATTTTGGAACTGAAAAGCTGGAAGAGCTCATGATGGAACATATTGAAGTTGGAACGAAGTGAATCGGATGAAAAATGTGGAAGGAAATGTGAAATTTAGAATCTCCCATTAAGAATACATGGGGAAAAATCGGGTACGAAATCGGGAATTGCGGGTAACACGTGAATCGTGGGAATAAGAAAAATGGAAGCGATGTAGGCGCGAATATTTGGAATCATTTGAAATTGGAACGGAGTGAATCGGGTGAAAAATGTGGAAGTAGAAACAGGACAAAAAAGTGCGAGGAATAAAATAGAATAAGAATAAGAATAAGAATAAGAATAACGGGAATGGTGTAGAATAACATATGTGTGAAGGCCTCCAGCCTTCACACAATAAGAAGAAGAATAACGGGAATGGTGTAGAATAACATATGTGTGAAGGCCTCCAGCCTTCACACAATAATAAGAACTAGAAATGCCATTTCTGGGGAAATGGCGTGTGAAGGCTGGAGAGCTGAATGAATACCTGTGGAATGATTTGGAATAATGTTGAATGATGATGAATGATATTGAAAGATATTGAAAGATATTGAATGATATTGAATGATGTTGAATGATACTGAATGACATGGAATGAGCTTAACATGCTGAAGTTGGAATGGTTTAAATTCATCCAGAAATCTAGAAGCAGTTGAAGGAAGATAAATACCACAAAAGTAAAAATAAATCAGCAAGAAACATGAAAACAAGGAAGGAATCAAGTAAGAAATGGAGGAAGTAGCAAGTAATCGGGTAAGCAATGGAGTAAAGTGAGAAGAATTAAGTAAGCAATGAAGTAAGGAGGGTAGAATCGAGTCGCAATGGTGTAAGGAGTGGCAAACTTAAGCAATGGAGTAATAGTCACTCTGTTGAAATCAGGTCACATTTGCATTAGTATACTAAGCTAGCATTAGCATGCTAAGTTAACATTAGCATTAATATGCTAACTTAGCATTAGCATGCTAAGCTAACATTAGCATTAGCATGTTAACATTAGCATTAGCATTCTAAGCTAACATTAGCATTAGCATGCTAACATTAGCATTAGCATGCTAAGTTAACATTAGCATTAGCATGCTAACATTAGCATTAGCATGCTAACTTAGCATTAACATTAGGATGCTAACTTAGCATTAGCATGCTAAGCTAACATTAGCATTAGCATGTTAACTTAGCATTAACATGCTAAGCTAACATTAGCATTAGCATGCTAACTTAGCATTAGCATGCTAAGCTAACATTAGCATTAGCATGCTAAGCTAACATTAGCATTCACATGCTAAGCTAGCATTAGCATTAGCATGCTGAGCTAACATTAGCATTAGCATGCTAAGCTAGCAATAGCATTAGCATGTTCAGCTAGCATTAGCATTAGCTAGCATTAGCATGCTAACTTAGCACTAGCATGCTCACTTCCTGTTGATTTCAGGCCACTTCCTGTTGAAATCGGGTCACTTCCTGTTGAAATTGGGTCACTTCCTGTTGATATCAGGTCACTTCCTGTCAAAATTGGGTCACTTCCTGTTGAAATTGGGTCACTTCCTGTTGATATCAGGTCACTTCCTGTTGAAATCGGGTCACTTCCTGTTAAAAACAGGTCACTTCCTGTTGATTTTAGGCCACTTCCTGTTGAAATTAAGTCACTTCCTGTTGAAATCGGGTCACTTCCTGTTGATTTTAAGTCACTTCCTGTTGATATGAGGTCACTTCCTGTTAAAATCAGGTCACTTCCTGTTGAAATCGGGTCATTTCCTGTTAAAATCAGGTCACTTCCTGTTGATTTTAGGTCACTTCCTGTTGATATGAGGTCACTTCCTGTTGATATTGGTCACTTCCTGTTCAGGTCGGGGAATATCCTGGCAAGAATCACACGCATACCTAATCAATTGGCCAAAATGGCCACCGCCTTGGGAGGCCAGGTTGGCGAGAAACCTGGGCATATCATTTGTCTAAAATGGCCGCCGTGCATGGTAAGTTGGAAAATGGCCGCCATACGTGGTAAGTTAGGTGGTAAGATGGAAGAGCTCATGACGTGAAATGGTGGAATATATTGAAGTTGGAACGAAGTCAATCGGATAAATAATGTGGAAGTAAATGGAAAATGTAGAATGTGGGAAATATTTGGGTACGAAATTGGGAATTGTGGGTAAGGCGGGAATTTTGGAACTGAAAAGCTGGAAGAGCTCATGGCTTGAATTGGTGGAATATATTGAAGTTGAAACAACGTCAATCGGATAAAAAATGTCGAAGTAAATGTGAAATGTAGAATGTGGGAAATATTCGGGTACGAAATCGGGAATTGTGGGTAAGGCATGAATTTTGGAACTGAAAAGCTGGAAGAGCTCATGGCTTGAATTGCTGGAATATATTGAAGTTAGAACGAAGTCAATCGGATAAATAATGTGGAAGTAAATGGAAAATGTAGAATGTAGGAAATATTTGGGCACGAAATTGGGAATTGTGGGTAAGGCGTGAATTTTGGAACTGAAAAGCAGGAAGAGCTCATGGCTTGAATTGGTGGAATAGATTGAAGTTGAAACGACGTCAATCGGATGAAAAATGTCGAAGTAAATGTGAAATGTATAATGTGGGAAATATTCGGGTACGAAATCGGGAATTGTGGGTAAGGCATGAATTTTGGAACTGAAAAGCTGGAAGAGCTCATGGCTTGAATTGCTGGAATATATTGAAGTTGGAACAAAGTCAATCGGATGAATAATGTGTAAGTAAATGGAAAATGTAGAATGTGGGAAATATTTGGGTACGAAATTGGGAATTGTGGGTAAGGCGTGAATTTTGGAACTGAAAAGCTGGAAGAGCTCATGGCTTGAATTGGTGGAATATATTGAAGTTGAAACGACGTCAATCGGATGAAAAATGTCGAAGTAAATGGAAAATGTAGAATGTGGGTAATGTGCGGGTACGAAATCGAGAATTGTGGGTAAGGAGTGAATTTTGGAACTGAAAAGCTGGAAGAGCTCATGGCTTGAATTGCTGGAATATATTGAAGTTGGAACGAAGTCAATCGGATGAATAATGTGGAAGTAAATGAAAAATGTAGAATGTGGGAAATATTCGGGTACGAAATCGTGAATTGTGGGTAAGGCGTGAATTTTGGAACTGAAAAGCTGGAAGAGCTCATGATGGAACATATTGAAGTTGGAACGAAGTGAATCGGATGAAAACTGTGGAAGGAAATGTGAAATTTTGAATCTCCCATTAAGAATACATGGGGAAAAATCGGGTACGAAATCGGGAATTGCGGGTAACACGTGAATTGTGGGAATAAGAAAAATGGAAGCGCTCTAGGCGCGAATATTTGGAATCGTTTGAAATTGGAACGGAGTGAATCGGGTGAAAAATGTGGAAGTAGAAGCTGGACAAAAAAGTGCGAGGAATAAAATATAATAATAATAATAACTAGAAATGCCATTTCTGGGGAAATGGCGTGTGAAGGCTGGAGAGCTGAATGAATACCTGTGGAATGATTTGGAATAATGTTGAATGATGATGAATGATATTGAAAGATATTGAAAGATATTGAATGATATTGAATGATGTTGAATGATACTGAATGACATGGAATCAGCTTAACATGCTGAAGTTGGAATGGTTTAAATTCATCCAGAAATCTAGAAGCAGTTGAAGGAAGATAAATACCACAAAAGTAAAAATAAATCAGCAAGAAACATGAAAAAAAGGAAGGAATCAAGTAAGAAATGGAGGAAGTAGCGAGTAATCGGGTAAGCAATGGAGTAAAGTGAGAAGAATTAAGTAAGCAATGAAGTAAGGAGGGTAGAATCGAGTCGCAATGGTGTAAGGAGTGGCAAACTTAAGCAATGGAGTAATAGTCACTCTGTTGAAATCAGGTCACATTTGCATTAGTATACTAAGCTAGCATTAGCATGCTAAGTTAACATTAGCATTAATATGCTAACTTAGCATTAGCATGCTAAGCTAACATTAGCATTAGCATGCTAACATTAGCATTAGCATTCTAAGCTAACATTAGCATTAGCATGCTAACATTAGCATTAGCATGCTAAGTTAACATTAGCATTAGCATGCTAACATTAGCATTAGCATGCTAACTTAGCATTAACATTAGCATGCTAACTTAGCATTAGCATGCTAAGCTAACATTAGCATTAGCATGTTAACTTAACATTAACATGCTAAGCTAACATTAGCATTAGCATGCTAACTTAGCATTAGCATGCTAAGCTAACATTAGCATTAGCCTGCTAAGCTAACATTAGCATTCACATGCTAAGCTAGCATTAGCATTAGCATGCTGAGCTAACATTAGCATTAGCATGCTAAGCTAGCAATAGCATTAGCATGTTCAGCTAGCATTAGCATTAGCTAGCATTAGCATGCTAACTTAGCACTAGCATGCTCACTTCCTGTTGATTTCAGGCCACTTCATGTTGAAATCGGGTCACTTCCTGTTGAAATTGGGTCACTTCCTGTTGATATCAGGTCACTTCCTGTCAAAATTGGGTCACTTCCTGTTGAAATTGGGTCACTTCCTGTTGATATCAGGTCACTTCCTGTCAAAATTGGGTCACTTCCTGTTGAAATCGGGTCACTTCCTGTTAAAAACAGGTCACTTCCTGTTGATTTTAGGCCACTTCCTGTTGAAATTAAGTCACTTCCTGTTGAAATCGGGTCACTTCCTGTTGATTTTAAGTCACTTCCTGTTGATATGAGGTCACTTCCTGTTAAAATCAGGTCACTTCCTGTTGAAATCGGGTCATTTCCTGTTAAAATCAGGTCACTTCCTGTTGATTTTAGGTCACTTCCTGTTGATATGAGGTCACTTCCTGTTGATATTGGTCACTTCCTGTTCAGGTCGGGGAATATCCTGGCAAGAATCACACGCATACCTAATCAATTGGCCAAAATGGCCACCGCCTTGGGAGGCCAGGTTGGCGAGAAACCTGGGCATATCATTTGTCTAAAATGGCCGCCGTGCATGGTAAGTTGGAAAATGGCCGCCATACGTGGTAAGTTAGGTGGTAAGATGGAAGAGCTCATGACGTGAAATGGTGGAATATATTGAAGTTGGAACGAAGTCAATCGGATAAATAATGTGGAAGTAAATGGAAAATGTAGAATGTGGGAAATATTTGGGTACGAAATTGGGAATTGTGGGTAAGGCGGGAATTTTGGAACTGAAAAGCTGGAAGAGCTCATGGCTTGAATTGGTGGAATATATTGAAGTTGAAACAACGTCAATCGGATAAAAAATGTCGAAGTAAATGTGAAATGTAGAATGTGGGAAATATTCGGGTACGAAATCGGGAATTGTGGGTAAGGCATGAATTTTGGAACTGAAAAGCTGGAAGAGCTCATGGCTTGAATTGCTGGAATATATTGAAGTTAGAACGAAGTCAATCGGATAAATAATGTGGAAGTAAATGGAAAATGTAGAATGTGGGAAATATTTGGGCACGAAATTGGGAATTGTGGGTAAGGCGTGAATTTTGGAACTGAAAAGCAGGAAGAGCTCATGGCTTGAATTGGTGGAATAGATTGAAGTTGAAACGACGTCAATCGGATGAAAAATGTCGAAGTAAATGTGAAATGTATAATGTGGGAAATATTCGGGTACGAAATCGGGAATTGTGGGTAAGGCATGAATTTTGGAACTGAAAAGCTGGAAGAGCTCATGGCTTGAATTGCTGGAATATATTGAAGCTGGAACAACGTCAATCGGATGAATAATGTGTAAGTAAATGGAAAATGTAGAATGTGGGTAATGTGCGGGTACGAAATCGGGAATTGTGGGTAAGGCGTGAATTTTGGAACTGAAAAGCT
Organism: Festucalex cinctus; assembly: GCF_051991245.1. Classification (NCBI taxonomy): domain Eukaryota; kingdom Metazoa; phylum Chordata; class Actinopteri; order Syngnathiformes; family Syngnathidae; genus Festucalex; species Festucalex cinctus. The sequence goes on along the minus strand of NC_135421.1, from coordinate 3,889,452 downwards.
GGAAGAGCTCATGGCTTGAATTGCTGGAATATATTGAAGTTGGAACGAAGTCAATTGGATGAATAATGTGGAAGTAAATGAAAAATGTAGAATGTGGGAAATATTCGGGTACGAAATCGTGAATTGTGGGTAAGGCGTGAATTTTGGAACTGAAAAGCTGGAAGAGCTCATGGCTTGGATTGCTGGAATATATTGAAGTTGGCATGAAGTCAATCGGATGAATAATGTGGAAGTAAATGTGAAATGTAGAATGTGGGAAATATTCGGGTACGAAATCGTGAATTGTGGGTAAGGCGTGAATTTTGGAACTGAAAAGCTGGAAGAGCTCATGATGGAACATATTTGAAGTTGGAACGAAGTGAATCGGATGAAAAATGTGGAAGGAAATGTGAAATTTTGAATCTCCCATTAAGAATACATGGGGAAAAATCGGGTACGAAATCGGGAATTGCGGGTAACACGTGAATCGTGGGAATAAGAAAAATGGAAGCGATGTAGACGCGAATATTTGGAATCATTTGAAATTGGAACGGAGTGAATCGGGTGAAAAATGTGGAAGTAGAAACAGGACAAAAAAGTGCGAGGAATAAAATAGAATAAGAATAAGAATAATAATAATAATAATAAGAATAACGGGAATGGTGTAGAATAACATATGTGTGAAGGCCTCCAGCCTTCACACAACTAGAAATGCCATTTCTGGGGAAATGGCGTGTGAAGGCTGGAGAGCTGAATGAATACCTGTGGAATGATTTGGAATAATGTTGAATGATGATGAATGATATTGAAAGATATTGAATGATATTGAATGGTGTTGAATAATGTTGAATGATATCTGGGCATATCATTTGTCTAAAATGGCCGCCGTGCATGGTAAGTTGGAAAATGGCCGCCATGTGCGGTAAGTTAGGTGGTAAGATGGAAGAGCTCATGACGTGAAATGGTGGAATATATTGAAGCTGGAACGACGTCAATTGGATGAATAATGTGGAAGTAAATGTGAAATGTAGAATGTGGGAAATATTCGGGTACGAAATCGGGAATTGTGGGTAAGGAATGAATTTTGGAACTGAAAAGCTGGAAGAGCTCATGGCTTGAATTGCTGGAATATATTGAAGCTGGAACAACGTCAATCGGATGAATAATGTGTAAGTAAATAGAAAATGTAGAATGTGGGAAATATTTGGGTACGAAATCGGGAATTGTGGGCAAGGCGTGAATTTTGGAACTGAAAAGCTGGAAGGGCTCATGGCTTGAAATGGTGGAATATATTGACGTTGGAACGAAGTCAATCGGATAAATAATGTGGAAGTAAATGGAAAATGTAGAATGTGGGAAATATTTGGGTACGAAATTGGGAATTGTGGGTAAGGTGTGAATTTTGGAACTGAAAAGCTGGAAGAGCTCATGGCTTGAATTGCTGGAATATATTGAAGCTGGAACGACATCAATTGGATGAATAATGTGTAAGTAAATGGAAAATGTAGAATGTGGGAAATATTCGGGTACGAAATCGGGAATTGTGGGCAAGGCGTGAATTTTGGAACTGAAAAGCTGGAAGAGCTAATTGCTTGAAATGCTGGAATATATTGAAGCTGCAACGACGTCAATTGGATGAATAATGTGGAAGTAAATGTAGAATGTGGGTAATGTGCGGGTACGAAATTGGGAATTGTGGGTAAGGCATGAATTTTGGAACTGAAAAGCTGGAAGAGCTCATGGCTTGAATTGCTGGAATATATTCAAGTTGGAACGAAGTCAATCGGATGAATAATGTGGAAGTAAATGTGAAATATATAATGTGGGAAATATTCGGGTACGAAATCCGGAATTGTGGGTAAGGCGTGAATTTTGGAACTGAAAAGCTGGAAGAGCTCATGATGGAACATATTGAAGTTGGAACGAAGTGAATCGGATGAAAAATGTGGAAGGAAATGTGAAATTTTGAATCTCCCATTAAGAATACATGGGGAAAAATCGGGTACGGAATCGGGAATTGCGGGTAACACGTGAATCGTGGGAATAAGAAAAATGGAAGCGCTCTAGGCGCGAATATTTGGAATCGTTTGAAATTGGAACGGAGTGAATCGGGTGAAAAATGTGGAAGTAGAAGCTGGACAAAAAAGTGCGAGGAATAAAATATAAGAATAATAAGAAGAACTAGAAATGCCATTTCTGGGGAAATGGCGTGTGAAGGCTGGAGAGCTGAATGAATACCTGTGGAATGATTTGGAATAATGTTGAATGATGATGAATGATATTGAAAGATATTGAAAGATATTAAATGATATTGAATGATGTTGAATGATACTGAATGACATGGAATGAGCTTAACATGCTGAAGTTGGAATGGTTTAAATTCATCCAGAAATCTAGAAGCAGTTGAAGGAAGATAAATACCACAAAAGTAAAAATAAATCAGCAAGAAACATGAAAACAAGGAAGGAATCAAGTAAGAAATGGAGGAAGTAGCAAGTAATCGGGTAAGCAATGGAGTAAAGTGAGAAGAATTAAGTAAGCAATGAAGTAAGGAGGGTAGAATCGAGTCGCAATGGTGTAAGGAGTGGCAAACTTAAGCAATGGAGTAATAGTCACTCTGTTGAAATCAGGTCACATTTGCATTAGTATACTAAGCTAGCATTAGCATGCTAAGTTAACATTAGCATTAATATGCTAACAGCATTAGCATGCTAAGCTAACATTAGCATTAGCATGCTAACATTAGCATTAGCATTCTAAGCTAACATTAGCATTAGCATGCTAACATTAGCATTAGCATGCTAAGTTAACATTAGCATTAGCATGCTAACATTAGCATTAGCATGCTAACTTAGCATTAACATTAGCATGCTAACTTAGCATTAGCATGCTAAGCTAGCATTAGCATGTTAACTTAGCATTAACATGCTAAGCTAACATTAGCATTAACATGCTAACTTAGCATTAGCATGCTAAGCTAACAATAGCATTAGCATGCTAAGCTAACATTAGCATTCACATGCTAAGCTAGCATTAGCATTAGCATGCTGAGCTAACATTAGCATTAGCATGCTAAGCTAGCAATAGCATTAGCATGTTCAGCTAGCATTAGCATTAGCTAGCATTAGCATGCTAACTTATCACTAGCATGCTCACTTCCTGTTGATTTCAGGCCACTTCCTGTTGAAATCGGGTCACTTCCTGTTGAAATTGGGTCACTTCCTGTTGATATCAGGTCACTTCCTGTCAAAATTGGGTCACTTCCTGTTGAAATTGGGTCACTTCCTGTTGATATCAGGTCACTTCCTGTCAAAATTGGGTCACTTCCTGTTGAAATCGGGTCACTTCCTGTTAAAAACAGGTCACTTCCTGTTGATTTTAGGCCACTTCCTGTTGAAATTAAGTCACTTCCTGTTGAAATCGGGTCACTTCCTGTTGATTTTAAGTCACTTCCTGTTGATATGAGGTCACTTCCTGTTAAAATCAGGTCACTTCCTGTTGAAATCGGGTCATTTCCTGTTAAAATCAGGTCACTTCCTGTTGATTTTAGGTCACTTCCTGTTGATATGAGGTCACTTCCTGTTGATATTGGTCACTTCCTGTTCAGGTCGGGGAATATCCTGGCAAGAATCACACGCATACCTAATCAATTGGCCAAAATGGCCACCGCCTTGGGAGGCCAGGTTGGCGAGAAACCTGGGCATATCATTTGTCTAAAATGGCAGCCGTGCATGGTAAGTTGGAAAATGGCCGCCATACGTGGTAAGTTAGGTGGTAAGATGGAAGAGCTCATGACGTGAAATGGTGGAATATATTGAAGTTGGAACGAAGTCAATCGGATAAATAATGTGGAAGTAAATGGAAAATGTAGAATGTGGGAAATATTTGGGTACGAAATTGGGAATTGTGGGTAAGGCGGGAATTTTGGAACTGAAAAGCTGGAAGAGCTCATGGCTTGAATTGGTGGAATATATTGAAGTTGAAACAACGTCAATCGGATAAAAAATGTCGAAGTAAATGTGAAATGTAGAATGTGGGAAATATTCGGGTACGAAATCGGAATTGTGGGTAAGGCATGAATTTTGGAACTGAAAAGCTGGAAGAGCTCATGGCTTGAATTGCTGGAATATATTGAAGTTAGAACGAAGTCAATCGGATAAATAATGTGGAAGTAAATGGAAAATGTAGAATGTGGGAAATATTTGGGCACGAAATTGGGAATTGTGGGTAAGGCGTGAATTTTGGAACTGAAAAGCAGGAAGAGCTCATGGCTTGAATTGGTGGAATAGATTGAAGTTGAAACGACGTCAATCGGATGAAAAATGTCGAAGTAAATGTGAAATGTATAATGTGGGAAATATTCGGGTACGAAATCGGGAATTGTGGGTAAGGCATGAATTTTGGAACTGAAAAGCTGGAAGAGCTCATGGCTTGAATTGCTGGAATATATTGAAGTTGGAACAAAGTCAATCGGATGAATAATGTGTAAGTAAATGGAAAATGTAGAATGTGGGAAATATTTGGGTACGAAATTGGGAATTGTGGGTAAGGCGTGAATTTTGGAACTGAAAAGCTGGAAGAGCTCATGGCTTGAATTGGTGGAATATATTGAAGTTGAAACGACGTCAATCGGATGAAAAATGTCGAAGTAAATGGAAAATGTAGAATGTGGGTAATGTGCGGGTACGAAATCGAGAATTGTGGGTAAGGAGTGAATTTTGGAACTGAAAAGCTGGAAGAGCTCATGGCTTGAATTGCTGGAATATATTGAAGTTGGAACGAAGTCAATCGGATGAATAATGTGGAAGTAAATGAAAAATGTAGAATGTGGGAAATATTCGGGTACGAAATCGTGAATTGTGGGTAAGGCGTGAATTTTGGAACTGAAAAGCTGGAAGAGCTCATGATGGAACATATTGAAGTTGGAACGAAGTGAATCGGATGAAAACTGTGGAAGGAAATGTGAAATTTTGAATCTCCCATTAAGAATACATGGGGAAAAATCGGGTACGAAATCGGGAATTGCGGGTAACACGTGAATTGTGGGAATAAGAAAAATGGAAGCGCTCTAGGCGCGAATATTTGGAATCGTTTGAAATTGGAACGGAGTGAATCGGGTGAAAAATGTGGAAGTAGAAGCTGGACAAAAAAGTGCGAGGAATAAAATATAATAATAATAATAATAAGAATAACGGGAATGGTGTAGAATAACATATGTGTGAAGGCCTCCAGCCTTCACACAACTAGAAATGCCATTTCTGGGGAAATGGCGTGTGAAGGCTGGAGAGCTGAATGAATACCTGTGGAATGATTTGGAATAATGTTGAATGATGATGAATGATATTAAAAGATATTGAAAGATATTGAATGATATTGAATGATATTGAATGATGTTGAATGATACTGAATGACATGGAATGAGCTTAACATGCTGAAGTTGGAATGGTTTAAATTCATCCAAAAATCTAGAAGCAGTTGAAGGAATACAAATACCACAAAAGTAAAAATAAATCAGCAAGAAACAAGAAAACAAGGAAGAAATCAAGTAAGAAATGGACGAAGTAGCAAGTAATCGGGTAAGCAATGGAGTAAAGTGAGAAGAATTAAGTAAGCAATGAAGTAAGGAGGGTAGAATCGAGTCGCAATGGTGTAAGGAGTGGCAAACTTAAGCAATGGAGTAATAGTCACTCTGTTGAAATCAGGTCACATTTGCATTAGTATACTAAGCTAGCATTAGCATGCTAAGTTAACATTAGCATTAATATGCTAACTTAGCATTAGCATGCTAACATTAGCATTAGCATGCTAACATTAGCATTAGCATGCTAAGCTAACATTAGCATTAGCAAGCTAACATTAGCATTAGCATGCTAACTTAGCATTAGCATTAGCATGCTAAGCTAACATTAGCATTAGCATGCTAAGCTAACATTAGCATTAGCATGCTAACTTAGCATTAGCATGCTAAGCTAACATTAGCATTAGCATGCTAAGCTAACATTAGCATTCACATGCTAAGCTAACATTAGCATTAGCATGCTGAGCTAACATTAGCATTAGCATGCTAAGCTAGCAATAGCATTAGCATGTTCAGCTAGAATTAGCATTAGCTAACATTAGCATGCTAACTTAGAACTAGCATGCTCACTTCCTGTTGATTTCAGGCCACTTCCTGTTGAAATCGGGTCACTTCCTGTTGAAATCGGGTCACTTCCTGTTGAAATTGGGTCACTTCCTGTTGATATCAGGTCACTTCCTGTCAAAATTGGGTCACTTCCTGTTGAAATTGGGTCACTTCCTGTTGATATCAGGTCACTTCCTGTCAAAATTGGGTCACTTCCTGTTGAAATCGGGTCACTTCCTGTTGAAATTGGGTCACTTCCTGTTGAAATCGGGTCACTTCCTGTTGATATCAGGTCACTTCCTGTCAAAATTGGGTCACTTCCTGTTGGAATTGGGTCACTTCCTGTTGATATCAGGTCACTTCCTGTCAAAATTGGGTCACTTCCTGTTGAAATCGGGTCACTTCCTGTTGAAATTGGGTCACTTCCTGTTGATATCAGGTCACTTCCTGTCAAAATTGGGTCACTTTCTGTTGAAATTGGGTCACTTCCTGTTGATATCAGGTCACTTCCTGTCAAAATTGGGTCACTTCCTGTTGAAATCGGGTCACTTCCTGTTGAAATCGGGTCACTTCCTGTTGATATCAGGTCACTTCCTGTCAAAATTGGGTCACTTCCTGTTGGAATTGGGTCACTTCCTGTTGATATCAGGTCACTTCCTGTCAAAATTGGGTCACTTCCTGTTGAAATCGGGTCACTTCCTGTTGAAATTGGGTCACTTCCTGTTGATATCAGGTCACTTCCTGTCAAAATTGGGTCACTTCCTATTGAAATTGGGTCACTTCCTGTTATCAGGTCACTTCCTGTCAAAATTGGGTCACTTCCTGTTGAAATCGGGTCACTTCCTGTTGATTTTAGGCCACTTCCTGTTGAAATTAAGTCACTTCCTGTTGAAATCGGGTCACTTCCTGTTGATTTTAAGTCACTTCCTGTTGATATGAGGTCACTTCCTGTTAAAATCAGGTCACTTCCTGTTGAAATCGGGTCATTTCCTGTTAAAATCAGGTCACTTCCTGTTGATTTTAGGTCACTTCCTGTTGAAATTAAGTCACTTCCTGTTGAAATTAAGTCACTTCCTGTTGAGATTAAGTCACTTCCTGTTGATATGAGGTCACTTCCTGTTGATATGAGGTCACTTCCTGTTGATATTGGTCACTTCCTGTTCAGGTCGGGGAATATCCTGGCAAGAATCACACGCATACCTAATCAATTGGCCAAAATGGCCACCGCCTTGGGAGGCCAGGTTGGCGAGAAACCTGGGCATATCATTTGTCTAAAATGGCCGCCGTGCATGGTAAGTTGGAAAATGGCCGCCATACGTGGTAAGTTAGGTGGTAAGATGGAAGAGCTCATGACGTGAAATGGTGGAATATATTGAAGTTGGAACGAAGTCAATCGGATAAATAATGTGGAAGTAAATGGAAAATGTAGAATGTGGGAAATATTTGGGTACGAAATTGGGAATTGTGGGTAAGGCGGGAATTTTGGAACTGAAAAGCTGGAAGAGCTCATGGCTTGAATTGGTGGAATATATTGAAGTTGAAACAACGTCAATCGGATGAAAAATGTCGAAGTAAATGTGAAATGTAGAATGTGGGAAATATTCGGGTACGCAATCGGGAATTGTGGGTAAGGCATGAATTTTGGAACTGAAAAGCTGGAAGAGCTCATGGCTTGAATTGCTGGAATATATTGAAGTTGGAACGAAGTCAATCGGATGAATAATGTGGAAGGAAATGTGAAATATAGAATGTGGGAAATATTCGGGTACGAAATCCGGAATTGTGGGCAAGGTGTGAATTTTGGAACTGAAAAGCTGGAAGAGCTCATGGCTTGAATTGCTGGAATATATTGAAGCCCGAACAACGTCAATCGGATGAATAATGTGGAAGAAAATGTAGAATGTGGGTAATGTGCGGGTACAAAATCGGGAATTGTGGGTAAGGCGTGAATTTTGGAACTGAAAAGCTGGAAGAGCTCATGGCTTGAATTGCTGGAATATATTGAAGTTGGAACGAAGTCAATCGGATGAAAAATGTCGAAGTAAATGTGAAATATAGAATGTGGGAAATATTCGGGTACGAAATCCGGAATTGTGGGCAAGGTGTGAATTTTGGAACTGAAAACGTGGAAGAGCTCATGGCTTGAAATGCTGGAATATATTGAAGCTGGAACAACGTCAATCGGATGAATAATGTGTAAGTAAATGGAAAATGTAGAATGTGGGAAATATTCGGGTACGAAATCGGGAATTGTGGGCAAGGCGTGAATTTTGGAACTGAAAAGCTGGAAGAGCTAATGGCTTGAAATGCTGGAATATATTGAAGCTGGAACGACGTCAATCGGATGAATAATGTGTAAGTAAATGGAAAATGTAGAATGTGGGTAATGTGCGGGTACGAAATCGGGAATTGTGGGTAAGGCGTGAATTTTGGAACTGAAAAGCTGGAAGAGCTCATGGCTTGAATTGCTGGAATATATTGAAGTTGGAACGAAGTCAATTGGATGAATAATGTGGAAGTAAATGAAAAATGCAGAATGTGGGAAATATTCGGGTACGAAATCGTGAATTGTGGGTAAGGCGTGAATTTTGGAACTGAAAAGCTGGAAGAGCTCATGATGGAACATATTTGAAGTTGGAACGAAGTGAATCGGATGAAAAATGTGGAAGGAAATGTGAAATTTTGAATCTCCCATTAAGAATACATGGGGAAAAATCGGGTACGAAATCGGGAATTGCGGGTAACACGTGAATCGTGGGAATAAGAAAAATGGAAGCGCTGTAGGCGCGAATATTTGGAATCGTTTGAAATTGGAACGGAGTGAATCGGGTGAAAAATGTGGAAGTAGAAGCTGGACAAAAAAGTGCGAGGAATAAAATATAAGAATAAGAATAATAAGAATAATAATAATAAGAAGAATAACGGGAATGGTGTAGAATAACATATGTGTGAAGGCCTCCAGCCTTCACACAATAATAATAAGAATAACGGGAATGGTGTAGAATAACATATGTGTGAAGGCCTCCAGCCTTCACACAATAACTAGAAATGCCATTTCTGGGGAAATGGCGTGTGAAGGCTGGAGTGCTGAATGAATACCTGTGGAATGATTTAGAATAATGTTGAATGATGATGAATGATATTGAAAGATATTGAATGATATTGAATGGTGTTGAATGATGTTGAATGATACTGAATGACATGGAATGACCTTAACATGCTGAAGTTGGAATGGTTTAAATTCATCCAGAAATCTAGAAGCAGTTGAAGGAAGACAAATACCACAAAAGTAAAATTAAATCAGCAAGAAACAAGAAAACAAGGAAGAAATCAAGAAATGGAGGAAGTAGCAAGTAATCGGGAAAGCAATGGAGTAAAGTGAGAAGAATTAAGTAAGCAATGAAGTAAGGAGGGTAGAATCGAGTCGCAATGGTGTAAGGAGTGGCAAACTTAAGCAATGGAGTAATAGTCACTCTGTTGAAACCAGGTAACATTTGCATGAGTATACTAAGCTAGCATTAGCATGCTAAGCTAACATTAGCATTAGTATGCTAATTTATCATTAGCATGCGAAGTTAACATTAATATTGTCATGCTAAGCTAACATTAGCATTAATATTCTAACTTAGCATTAGCATGCTAAGCTTACATTAGCATTAGCATGCTAACTGAGCATTAGCATTAGCATTCTAAGCTAACATTAGCATTAGCATGCTAAGCTAACATTAGCATTAGCATGATAACATTAGCATTAACATGCTAACATTAGCATTAACATGTTAAGCTAACATTAGCATTAGCATGCTAAGCTAACATTAGCATTAGCATGCTAACTTAGCATTAGCATACTGAGCTAACATTAGCATTAACATGCTAAGCTAGCAATAGCATTAGCATGTTCAGCTAGCCTAAGCATTAGTTAGCATTAGCATGCTAACTTAGCACTAGCATGCTCACTTCCTGTTGATTTCAGGCCACTTCCTGTTGAAATTGGGTCACTTCCTGTTGATTTTAGGTCACTTCCTGTTGATATGAGGTCACTTCCTGTTGATGTGAGGTCACTTCCTGTTAAAATCAGGTCACTTCCTGTTAAAATCAGGTCACTTCCTGTTGATTTCAGGCCACTTCCTGTTGGAATCGGGTCACTTCCTGTTGAAATCGGGTCACTTCCTGTTGATATGAGGTCACTTCCTGTTGATATGAGGTCAATTCCTGTTGAAATCGGGTCACTTCCTGTTGATATGAGGTCACTTCCTGTTGATATGAGGTCACTTCCTGTTAAAATCAGGTCACTTCCTGTTAAAATCAGGTCACTTCCTGTTGATTTTAGGTCACTTCCTGTTGAAATTAAGTCACTTCCTGTTGAGATTAAGTCACTTCCTGTTGATGTGAGGTCACTTCCTGTTGAAATCGGGTCACTTCCTGTTGAAATTGGGTCACTTCCTGTTGATATTAGGTCACTTCCTGTCAAAATTGGGTCACTTCCTGTTGAAATTGGGTCACTTCCTGTTGATATCAGGTCACTTCCTGTTGAAATCGGGTCACTTCCTGTTAAAATCGGGTCACTTCCTGTTAAAAACAGGTCACTTCCTGTTGATTTTAGGCCACTTCCTGTTGAAATTAAGTCACTTCCTGTTGAAATCGGGTCACTTCCTGTTGATTTTAAGTCACTTCCTGTTGATATGAGGTCACTTCCTGTTAAAATCAGGTCACTTCCTGTTGAAATCGGGTCACTTCCTGTTAAAATCAGGTCACTTCCTGTTGATTTTAGGTCACTTCCTGTTGAAATTAAGTCACTTCCTGTTGAGATTAAGTCACTTCCTGTTGATGTGAGGTCACTTCCTGTTGATATTGGTCACTTCCTGTTCAGGTCGGGGAATATCCTGGCAAGAATCACACGCATACCTAATCAATTGGCCAAAATGGCCACCGCCTTGGGAGGCCAGGTTGGCGAGAAACCTGGGCATATCATTTGTCTAAAATGGCCGCCGTGCATGGTAAGTTGGAAAATGGCCGCCATACGTGGTAAGTTAGGTGGTAAGATGGAAGAGCTCATGACGTGAAATGGTGGAATATATTGAAGTTGGAACGAAGTCAATCGGATAAATAATGTGGAAGTAAATGGAAAATGTAGAATGTGGGAAATATTTGGGTACGAAATTGGGAATTGTGGGTAAGGCGTGAATTTTGGAACTGAAAAGCTGGAAGAGCTCATGGCTTGAATTGGTGGAATATATTGAAGTTGAAACGACGTCAATCGGATGAAAAATGTCGAAGTAAATGTGAAATGTAGAATGTGGGAAATATTCGGGTACGAAATTGGGAATTGTGGGTAAGGCATGAATTTTGGAACTGAAAAGCTGGAAGAGCTCATGGCTTGAATTGCTGGAATATATTGAAGTTGGAACGAAGTCAATCGGATGACTAATGTGGAAGTAAATGTGAAATATAGAATGTGGGAAATATTCGGGTACGAAATCCGGAATTGTGGGCAAGGTGTGAATTTTGGAACTGAAAAGCTGGAAGAGCTCATGGCTTGAATTGCTGGAATATATTGAAGCTGGAACGACGTCAATCGGATGAATAATGTGTAAGTAAATGGAAAATGTAGAATGTGGGAAATATTCGGGTACGAAATCGGGAATTGTGGGCAAGGCGTGAATTTTGGAACTGAAAAGCTGGAAGAGCTAATGGCTTGAAATGCTGGAATATATTGAAGCTGGAACGACGTCAATCGGATGAATAATGTGTAAGTAAATGGAAAATGTAGAATGTGGGAAATATTCGGGTACGAAATCGGGAATTGTGGGTCAGGCGTAAATTTTGGAACTGAAAAGCTGGAAGAGCTCATGGCTTGAAGTGGTGGAATATATTGAAGTTTAAACGACGTCAATCGGATGAATAATGTGGAAGTAAATGGAAAATGTAGAATGTGGGAAATATTCGGGTACGAAATCAGGAATTGTGGGCAAGGCGTGAATTTTGGAACTGAAAAGCTGGAAGAGCTAATGGCTTGAAATGCTGGAATATATTGAAGCTGGAACGACGTCAATCGGATGAATAATGTGTAAGTAAATGGAAAATGTAGAATGTGGGAAATATTCGGGTACGAAATCGGGAATTGTGGGTCAGGCGTGAATTTTGGAACTGAAAAGCTGGAATAGCTCATGGCTTGAATTGCTGGAATATATTGAAGTTGGAACGAAGTCAATCGGATGAATAATGTGGAAGTAAATGAAAAATGTAGAATGTGGGAAATATTCGGGTACGAAATCGTGAATTGTGGGTAAGGCGTGAATTTTGGAACTGAAAAGCTCATTATGGAACATATTGAAGTTGGAACGAAGTGAATCGGATGAAAAATGTGGAAGGAAATGTGAAATTTTGAATCTCCCATTAAGAATAAATGGGGAAAAATCGGGTACGAAATCGGGAATTGTGGGTAACACGTGAATCGTGGGAATAAGAAAAATGGAAGCGCTGTAGGCGTGAATATTTGGAATCGTTTGAAATTGGAACGGAGTGAATCGGGTGAAAAATGTGGAAGAAGAAACTGGACAAAAAAGTGCGAGGAATAAAATATAATAATAATAATAATAATAAGAACTAGAAATGCCATTTCTGGGGAAATGGCGTGTGAAGGCTGGAGTGCTGAATGAATACCTATGGAATAATTTAGAATAATGTTGAATGATGATGAATGATATTGAAAGATATTGAATGATATTGAATGGTGTTGAATGATGTTGAATGATACTGAATGACATGGAATGACCTTAACATGCTGAAGTTGGAATGGTTTAAATTCATCCAGAAATCTAGAAGCAGTTGAAGGAAGACAAATACCACAAAAGTAAAATTAAATCAGCAAGAAACAAGAAAACAAGGAAGAAATCAAGAAATGGAGGAAGTAGCAAGTAATCGGGAAAGCAATGGAGTAAAGTGAGAAGAATTAAGTAAGCAATGAAGTAAGGAGGGTAGAATCGAGTCGCAATGGTGTAAGGAGTGGCAAACTTAAGCAATGGAGTAATAGTCACTCTGTTGAAACCAGGTAACATTTGCATGAGTATACTAAGCTAGCATTAGCATGCTAAGCTAACATTAGCATTAGTATGCTAATTTATCATTAGCATGCGAAGTTAACATTAATATTGTCATGCTAAGCTAACATTAGCATTAATATTCTAACTTAGCATTAGCATGCTAAGTTTACATTAGCATTAGCATGCTAACTGAGCATTAGCATTAGCATTCTAAGCTAACATTAGCATTAGCATGCTAAGCTAACATTAGCATTAGCATGATAACATTAGCATTAACATGCTAACATTAGCATTAACATGCTAAGCTAACATTAGCATTAGCATGCTAAGCTAACATTAACATTAGCATGTTAACTTAGCATTAGCATGCTAACTTAGCATTAGCATGCTAAGATTGGCATTAGCATGCTCACTTAGTAATAGCATTAGCATGCTAATTCTAAGTTAGCATGCTAATGCTAATGTTAGCATAATGCTAACATTAGCATTAGCATGCTAACTTAGAATTAGCATGCTAAGCTAACATTAGCATTAGCATGCTAAGCTAACATTAGCATTAGCATGCTAACTTAGCATTAGCATTAACATGCTAAGCTAACATTAACATGCTAAGTTAACATTAGCATTAACATGCTAGCTTAACATTAGCATGCTAAGCTAACATTAGCATTAACATACGCAGCTAACATTAGCATTTGCATGCTAAGCTAACATTAGCATGCTAAGCTAGCATTAGCATGTTAACTTAGCAATAGCATGCTAACATTAGCATTAGCATGCTAACATTAGCATTAGCATGCTAACTTAGCATTAGCATGCTAAGCTAACATTAGCATTAGCATGCTAACTTAGCATTAGCATGCTAAGCTAACTTTAGCATTAGCATGTAAACTTAGCATTAGCATGCTAAGCTAACATTAGCATTAGCATGCTAAGCTAACATTAGCATTAGCATGCTAAGCTAACATTTGCATTAGCATGCTAACTTAGCATTAGCATGCTATGCTAACATTAGCATGCTAAGTTAACATTAGCATTAACATGCTAAGCTAACATTAACATGCTAAGCTAACATTAGCATTAACATGCTAGCTTAACATTAGCATGCTAAGCTAACATTAGCATTAAAATAAGCAGCTAACATTAGCATTTGCATGCTAAGCTAACATTAGCATACTAAGCTAGCATTAGCATGTTTAGCTAGCATTAGCATGCTAACTTAGCATTAGCATGCTAAGCTAACATTAGCACTAGCATGCTAAGCTAACATTAGAATTAGCATGCTAAGCTAACATTAGCACTAGCATGCTAGCTTAGCATTAGCATGCTAAGCTAACATTAGCATTAACATGCTCAGCTAACATTAGCATTAGCATGCTAAGCTAACATTAGCATTCACATGCTAAGCTAACATTAGCATTAGCATGCTGAGCTAACATTAGCATTAGCATGCTAAGCTAGCAGTAGCATTAGCATGTTCAGCTAGTGTTAGCATTAGCTAGCATTAGCATCCTAACTTAGCACTAGCATGCTCACTTCCTGTTGATTTCAGGCCACTTCTTGTTGAATTCGGGTCACTTCCTGTTGAAATCGGGTCACTTCCTGTTGAAATTGGGTCACTTCTGTTGATTTTAGGTCACTTCCTGTTGATATCAGGTCACTTCCTGTCAAAATTGGGTCACTTCCTGTTGAAATCGGGTCACTTCCTGTTAAAAACAGGTCACTTCCTGTTGATTTTAAGTCACTTCCTGTTAAAATTAAGTCACTTCCTGTTGAAATTAAGTCACTTCCTGTTGAAATCGGGTCACTTCCTGTTGATTTTAAGTCACTTCCTGTTGATATGAGGTCACTTCCTGTTAAAATCAGGTCACTTCCTGTTGAATTCGGGTCATTTCCTGTTAATATCAGGTCACTTCCTGTTGATTTTAGGTCACTTCCTGTTGAAATTAAGTCACTTCCTGTTGATATGAGGTCACTTCCTGTTGATATTGGTCACTTCCTGTTCAGGTCGGGGAATATCCTGGCAAGAATCACACGCATACCTAATCAATTGGCCAAAATGGCCACCGCCTTGGGAGGCCAGGTTGGCGAGAAACCTGGGCATATCATTGGTCTAAAATGGCCGCCGTGCATGGTAAGTTGGAAAATGGCCGCCATACGTGGTAAGTTAGGTGGTAAGATGGAAGAGCTCATGACGTGAAATGGTGGAATATATTGAAGTTGGAACGAAGTCAATCGGATAAATAATGTGGAAGTAAATGGAAAATGTAGAATGTGGGAAATATTTGGGTACGAAATTGGGAATTGTGGGTAAGGCGTGAATTTTGGAACTGAAAAGCTGGAAGAGCTCATGGCTTGAATTGCTGGAATATATTGAAGCTGGAACGACGTCAATCGGATGAATAATGTGTAAGTAAATGGAAAATGTAGAATGTGGGAAATATTCGGGTACGAAATCGTGAATTGTGGGCAAAGCGTGAATTTTGGAACTGAAAAGCTGGAAGAGCAAATGGCTTGAAATGCTGGAATATATTGAAGCTGGAACGACGTCAATCGGATGAATAATGTGTAAGTAAATGGAAAATGTAGAATGTGGGAAATATTCGGGTACGAAATCGGGAATTGTGGGTCAGGCGTAAATTTTGGAACTGAAAAGCTGGAAGAGCTCATGGCTTGAAGTGGTGGAATATATTGAAGTTGAAACGACGTCAATCGGATGAATAATGTGGAAGTAAATGGAAAATGTAGAATGTGGGAAATATTTGGGTACGAAATTGGGAATTGTGGGTAAGGCGTGAATTTTGGAACTGAAAAGCTGGAAGAGCTCATGGCTTGAATTGCTGGAATATATTGAAGCTGGAACGACGTCAATCGGATGAATAATGTGTAAGTAAATGGAAAATGTAGAATGTGGGAAATATTCGGGTACGAAATCGGGAATTGTGGGCAAAGCGTGAATTTTGGAACTGAAAAGCTGGAAGAGCTAATGGCTTGAAATGCTGGAATATATTGAAGCTGGAACGACGTCAATCGGATGAATAATGTGTAAGTAAATGGAAAATGTAGAATGTGGGAAATATTCGGGTACGAAATCGGGAATTGTGGGTCAGGCGTAAATTTTGGAACTGAAAAGCTGGAAGAGCTCATGGCTTGAAGTGGTGGAATATATTGAAGCTGGAACAACGTCAATTGGATGAATAATGTGGAAGTAAATGGAAAATGTAGAATGTGGGAAATATTCGGGTACGAAATCGGGAATTGTGGGCAAGGCGTGAATTTTGGAACTGAAAAGCTCATTATGGAACATATTGAAGTTGGAACGAAGTGAATCGGATGAAAAATGTGGAAGGAAATGTGAAATTTTGAATCTCCCATTAAGAATACATGGGGAAAAATCGGGTACGAAATCGGGAATTGCGGGTAACACGTGAATCGTGGGAATAAGAAAAATGGAAGCGATGTAGACGCGAATATTTGGAATCATTTGAAATTGGAACGGAGTGAATCGGGTGAAAAATGTGGAAGTAGAAACAGGACAAAAAAGTGCGAGGAATAAAATAGAATAATAATAATAACTAGAAATGCCATTTCTGGGGAAATGGCGTGTGAAGGCTGGAGAGCTGAATGAATACCTGTGGAATGATTTGGAATAATGTTGAATGATGATGAATGATATTGAAAGATATTGAATGATATTGAATGGTGTTGAATAATGTTGAATGATATCTGGGCATATCATTTGTCTAAAATGGCCGCCGTGCATGGTAAGTTGGAAAATGGCCGCCATGTGCGGTAAGTTAGGTGGTAAGATGGAAGAGCTCATGACGTGAAATGGTGGAATATATTGAAGCTGGAACGACGTCGATTGGATGAATAATGTGGAAGTAAATGTGAAATGTAGAATGTGGGAAATATTCGGGTACGAAATCGGGAATTGTGGGTAAGGAATGAATTTTGGAACTGAAAAGCTGGAAGAGCTCATGGCTTGAATTGCTGGAATATATTGAAGTTGGAACGAAGTCAATCGGATGAATAATGTGGAAGTAAATGTGAAATATATAATGTGGGAAATATTCGGGTACGAAATCCGGAATTGTGGGCAAGGTGTGAATTTTGGAACTGAAAAGCTGGAAGAGCTCATGGCTTGAATTGCTGGAATATATTGAAGCTGGAACAACGTCAATCGGATGAATAATGTGTAAGTAAATAGAAAATGTAGAATGTGGGAAATATTTGGGTACGAAATCGGGAATTGTGGGCAAGGCGTGAATTTTGGAACTGAAAAGCTGGAAGGGCTCATGGCTTGAAATGGTGGAATATATTGACGTTGGAACGAAGTCAATCGGATAAATAATGTGGAAGTAAATGGAAAATGTAGAATGTGGGAAATATTTGGGTACGAAATTGGGAATTGTGGGTAAGGCATGAATTTTGGAACTGAAAAGCTGGAAGAGCTCATGGCTTGAATTGGTGGAATATATTGAAGTTGAAACGACGTCAATCGGATGAAAAATGTCGAAGTAAATGTGAAATGTAGAATGTGGGAAATATTCGGGTACGAAATCGGGAATTGTGGGTAAGGCATGATTTTTGGAACTGAAAAGCTGGAAGAGCTCATGGCTTAAATTGCTGGAATATATTGAAGTTGGAACGAAGTCAATCGGATGAATAATGTGGAAGTAAATGTGAAATATAGAATGTGGGAAATATTCGGGTACGAAATCCGGAATTGTGGGTAAGGTGTGAATTTTGGAACTGAAAAGCTGGAAGAGCTCATGGCTTGAATTGCTGGAATATATTGAAGCTGGAACGACATCAATTGGATGAATAATGTGTAAGTAAATGGAAAATGTAGAATGTGGGAAATATTCGGGTACGAAATCGGGAATTGTGGGCAAGGCGTGAATTTTGGAACTGAAAAGCTGGAAGAGCTAATTGCTTGAAATGCTGGAATATATTGAAGCTGGAACGACGTCAATTGGATGAATAATGTGGAAGTAAATGTAGAATGTGGGTAATGTGCGGGTACGAAATCGGGAATTGTGGGTAAGGCATGAATTTGGGTAAGGCGTGAATTTTGGAACTGAAAAGCTCATTATGGAACATATTGAAGTTGGAACGAAGTGAATCGGATGAAAAATGTGGAAGGAAATGTGAAATTTTGAATCTCCCATTAAGAATACATGGGGAAAAATCGGGTACGAAATCGGGAATTGCGGGTAACACGTGAATCGTGGGAATAAGAAAAATGGAAGCGCTGTAGGCGTGAATATTTGGAATCGTTTGAAATTGGAACGGAGTGAATCGGGTGAAAAATGTGGAAGAAGAAACTGGACAAAAAAGTGCGAGGAATAAAATATAAGAATAATAATAAGAATAAGAATAACGGGAATGGTGTAGAATAACATATGTGTGAAGGCCTCCAGCCTTCACACAATAACGGGAATGGTGTAGAATAACATATGTGTGAAGGCCTCCAGCCTTCACACAATAAGAATAACGGGAATGGTGTAGAATAACATATGTGTGAAGGCCTCCAGCCTTCACACAATAACTAGAAATGCCATTTCTGGGGAAATGGCGTGTGAAGGCTGGAGAGCTGAATGAATACCTGTGGAATGATTTGGAATAATGTTGAATGATGATGAATGATATTGAAAGATATTGAATGATATTGAATGGTGTTGAATAATGTTGAATGATATCTGGGCATATCATTTGTCTAAAATGGCCGCCGTGCATGGTAAGTTGGAAAATGGCCGCCTTGTGCGGTAAGTTAGGTGGTAAGATGGAAGAGCTCATGACGTGAAATGGTGGAATATATTGAAGCTGGAACGACGTCAATTGGATGAATAATGTGGAAGTAAATGTGAAATGTAGAATGTGGGAAATATTCGGGTACGAAATTGGGAATTGTGGGTAAGGCATGAATTTTGGAACTGAAAAGCTGGAAGAGCTCATGGCTTGAATTGCTGGAATATATTGAAGTTGAAACGACGTCAATCGGATGAAAAATGTCGAAGTAAATGTGAAATGTAGAATGTGGGAAATATTCGGGTACGAAATCGGGAATTGTGGGTAAGGCATGATTTTTGGAACTGAAAAGCTGGAAGAGCTCATGGCTTAAATTGCTGGAATATATTGAAGTTGGAACGAAGTCAATCGGATGAATAATGTGGAAGTAAATGTGAAATATAGAATGTGGGAAATATTCGGGTACGAAATCCGGAATTGTGGGTAAGGTGTGAATTTTGGAACTGAAAAGCTGGAAGAGCTCATGGCTTGAATTGATGGAATATATTGAAGCTGGAACGACATCAATTGGATGAATAATGTGTAAGTAAATGGAAAATGTAGAATGTGGGAAATATTCGGGTACGAAATCGGGAATTGTGGGCAAGGCGTGAATTTTGGAACTGAAAAGCTGGAAGAGCTAATTGCTTGAAATGCTGGAATATATTGAAGCTGGAACGACGTCAATTGGATGAATAATGTGGAAGTAAATGTAGAATGTGGGTAATGTGCGGGTACGAAATCGGGAATTGTGGGTAAGGCGTGAATTTTGGAACTGAAAAGCTGGAAGAGCTCATGGCTTGAATTGGTGGAATATTTTGAAGTTGAAACGATGTCAATCGGATGAAAAATGTCGAAGTAAATGTGAAATGTAGAATGTAGGAAATATTAGGGTACGAAATTGGGAATTGTGGGTAAGGCGTGAATTTTGGAACTGAAAAGCTGGAAGAGCTCATGATGGAACATATTGAAGTTGGAACGAAGTGAATCGGATGAAAAATGTGGAAGGAAATGTGAAATTTTGAATCTCCTATTAAGAATACATGGGGAAAAATCGGGTACGAAATCGGGAATTGCGGGTAACACGTGAATAGTGGGAATAAGAAAAATGGAAGCGCTGTAGGCGTGAATATTTGGAATCGTTTTAAATTGGAACGGAGTGAATCGGGTGAAAAATGTGGAAGAAGAAACTGGACAAAAAAGTGCGAGGAATAAAATAGAATAAGAATAAGAATAACGGGAATGGTGTAGAATAACATATGTGTGAAGGCCTCCAGCCTTCACACAACTAGAAATGCCATTTCTGGGGAAATGGCGTGTGAAGGCTGGAGAGCTGAATGAATACCTGTGGAATGATTTGGAATAATGTTGAATGATGATGAATGATATTGAAAGATATTGAGAGATATTGAATGATATTGAATGATATTGAATGATGTTGAATGATACTGAATGACATGGAATGAGCTAAACATGCTGAAGTTGGAATGGTTTAAATTCATCCAGAAATCTAGAAGCAGTTGAAGGAAGACAAATACCACAAAAGTAAAAATAAATCAGCAAGAAACAAGAAAACAAGGAAGAAATCAAGTAAGAAATGGACGAAGTAGCAAGTAATCGGGTAAGCAATGGAGTAAAGTGAGAAGAATTAAGTAAGCAATGAAGTAAGGAGGGTAGAATCGAGTCGCAATGGTGTAAGGAGTGGCAAACTTAAGCAATGGAGTAATAGTCACTCTGTTGAAATCAGGTCACATTTGCATTAGTATACTAAGCTAGCATTAGCATGCTAAGTTAACATTAGCATTAATGTGCTAACTTAGCATTAGCATGCTAAGCTAACATTAGCATTAGCATGCTAACTTAGCATTAGCATTCTAAGCTAACATTAGCATTGGCATGCTAAGCTAACATTAGCATTAGCATGCTAACATTAGCATTAGCATGCTAAGCTAACATTAGCATTAGCATGCTAACTTAGCATTAGCATGCTAACTTAGCATTAGCATTAGCATGCTAAGCTAACATTAGCATTAGCATGCTAAGCTAACATTAGCATTAGCATGCTAAGCTAACATTAGCATTAGCATGCTAACTTAGCATTAACATGCCAAGCTAACATTAGCATTAGCATGCTAACTTAGCATTAGCATGCTAAGCTAACATTAGCATTAGCATGCTAAGCTAACATTAGCATTCACATGCTAAGCTAACATTAGCATTAGCATGCTGAGCTAACATTAGCATTAGCATGCTAAGCTAGCAATAGCATTAGCATGTTCAGCTAGAATTAGCATTAGCTAGCATTAGCATGCTAACTTAGCACTAGCATGCTCACTTCCTGTTGATTTCAGGCCACTTCCTGTTGAAATCGGGTCACTTCCTGTTGAAATCGGGTCACTTCCTGTTGAAATTGGGTCACTTCCTGTTGATATCAGGTCACTTCCTGTCAAAATTGGGTCACTTCCTGTTGAAATTGGGTCACTTCCTGTTGATATCAGGTCACTTCCTGTCAAAATTGGGTCACTTCCTGTTGAAATTGGGTCACTTCCTGTTAAAAACAGGTCACTTCCTGTTGATTTTAGGTCACTTCCTGTTGAAATTAAGTCACTTCCTGTTGAAATCGGGTCACTTCCTGTTGATTTTAAGTCACTTCCTGTTGACATGAAGTCACTTCCTGTTAAAATCAGGTCACTTCCTGTTGAAATCGGGTCATTTCCTGTTAAAATCAGGTCACTTCCTGTTGATTTTAGGTCACTTCCTGTTGAAATTAAGTCACTTCCTGTTGAAATTAAGTCACTTCCTGTTGATATGAGGTCACTTCCTGTTGATATTGGTCACTTCCTGTTCAGGTCGGGGAATATCCTGGCAAGAATCACACGCATACCTAATCAATTGGCCAAAATGGCCACCGCCTTGGGAGGCCAGGTTGGCGAGAAACCTGGGCATATCATTTGTCTAAAATGGCCGCCGTGCATGGTAAGTTGGAAAATGGCCGCCATACGTGGTAAGTTAGGTGGTAAGATGGAAGAGCTCATGACGTGAAATGGTGGAATATATTGAAGTTGGAACGAAGTCAATCGGATAAATAATGTGGAAGTAAATGGAAAATGTAGAATGTGGGAAATATTTGGGTACGAAAATGGGAATTGTGGGTAAGGCGTGAATTTTGGAACTGAAAAGCTGGAAGAGCTCATGGCTTGAATTGCTGGAATATATTGAAGCTGGAACGACGTCAATCGGATGAATAATGTGTAAGTAAATGGAAAATGTAGAATGTGGGAAATATTCGGGTACGAAATCAGGAATTGTGGGCAAAGCGTGAATTTTGGAACTGAAAAGCTGGAAGAGCTAATGGCTTGAAATGCTGGAATATATTGAAGCTGGAACGACGTCAATCGGATGAATAATGTGTAAGTAAATGGAAAATGTAGAATGTGGGAAATATTCGGGTACGAAATCGGGAATTGTGGGTCAGGCGTAAATTTTGGAACTGAAAAGCTGGAAGAGCTCATGGCTTGAAGTGGTGGAATATATTGAAGTTGAAACGACGTCAATCGGATGAATAATGTGGAAGTAAATCGAAAATGTAGAATGTGGGAAATATTCGGGTACGAAATCAGGAATTAGTAGCAAGTAATCGGGTAAGCAATGGAGTAAAGTGAGAAGAATTAAGTAAGCAATAAAGTAAGGAGGGTAGAATCGAGTCGCAATGGTGTAAGGAGTGGCAAACTTAAGCAATGGAGTAATAGTCACTCTGTTGAAATCAGGTCACATTTGCATTACTATACTAAGCTAGCATTAGCATTCTAAGCTAACATTAGCATTAATATGCTAACTTAAAATTAGCATGCTAAGCTTACATTAGCATTAGCATGCTAACTTAGCATTAGCATTCTAAGCTAACATTAGCATGAGCATGTTAAGCTAACATTAGCATGCTAAGCTAACATTAGCATTGGCATGTTAACTTAGTATTAGCATTAGCATGCTAAGCTAACATTAGCATTAGCATGCTAACTTAGCATTAGCATGCTAACATTAGCATTAGTATGCTAACTTAGCATTAGCATGCTAAGCTAACATTAGCATTAGCATGCTAACTTAGCATTAACATGCTAACATTAGCATTGGCATGTTAAGCTAACATTAGCATTAGCATGCTAACATTAGCATTGGCATGTTAAGCTGACATTAGCATTAGCATGCTAGCTTAGCATGCTAATGCTAAGCTAGCATGCTAAGCTAACATTTGCATTAGCATGCTAACTTAGCATTAGCATTAGCATGCTAACATTAGCATTAGCATGCTAAGCTAGCATTAGCATTAGCATGTTAAGCTAGCATTAGCATGCTAAGCTAACATTAGCATTAGCATGCTAACTTAGCATTAACTTTAGCATGCTAACATTAGCATTAGCATGCTAACTTAGAATTAGCATTAGCATGCGAAGCTAACATTAACATTAGCATGCTAACTTAGCATTAGCATGCTAAGCTAACATGAGCATTTGCATGCTAAGCTAGCAATAGCATTAGCATGTTCAGCTAGCGTTAGCATTAGCTAGCATTAGCATGCTAACTTAGCACTAGTATGCTCACTTCCTGTTGATTTCAGGCCACTTCCTGTTTAAATCGGGTCATTTCCTGTTAAAATGGGTCATTTCCTGTTGATTTTAGGTCACTTCCTGTTGATATGAGGTCACTTCCTGTTGATATGAGGTCACTTCCTGTTAAAATCAGGTCACTTCCTGTTAAAATCAGGTCACTTCCTGTTGAAATCGGGTCACTTACTGTTAAAATCAGGTCACTTCCTGTTGATTTCAGGCCACTTCCTGTTGAAATCGGGTCACTTCCTGTTAAAATCAGGTCACTTCCTGTTGATTTCAGGCCACTTCCTGTTGAAATCGGGTCACTTCCTGTTGAAATCGGGTCACTTCCTGTTGATTTTAGGTCACTTCCTGTTGATATGAGGTCACTTCCTGTTGATTTTAAGTCACTTCCTGTTGATATAAGGTCACTTCCTGTTGATTTTAGGTAACTTCCTGTTGATATGAGGTCACTTCCTGTTGATATGAGGTCACTTCCTGTTAAAATCAGGTCACTTCCTGTTGATTTTAGGTAACTTCCTTGCTTTATCTATCCTTCCCTCCTTCCTCTCTTTAGTTTTTCCTCTGGTCACTTGAGATCTTAATTTATTAGAAGTATGAGGTTTCTGGGGTTGGCATAAGACTCTGGTTTTGTAACCACGCAGGAGGGGTCTTGTTGGTGCTGGACTTCACCTTGATGGATTGGATGTACTGGCTTCTATGGATCTCACTCTGCCTTATCGATCCTTCCCTCCTTCCTCTCTTTAGTTTTTCCTCTGGGCTCTTGAGATCTCGCTAAATTTGCTGGAATTTAGAGGCTTCCGGGGTTGGCGTAAGACTTTGATTTTGTAATCATGGGGAAGGCAGGAAGTGTTTGGTCGGTGCTGGATTTCACTTTGATTTACCTTTCTTTTCTCTTTATTTCTTTTTTTTTCTGACCTTTTCTCTGGTCTCCTGACCATTTAAACCTCACGACTCTGGCAAGATTCTGAAGTACCTGGTTAAGGCGAAGGGTAATGGGATATTTATAAGGTTTTAGGTGAATGAATGAGTATAAATTTATACGTATTTGCACGCACGCACACGCACGCACGCGCACGCACGCAAACGCACACACGCAAACGCACGCACGCACGCAAACGCACGCACGCAAACGCACGCACACATACACACAAAAAAATAAAAATAAAAAAATAAATAAAAAAAATCAGGTCACTTCCTGTTGATTTCAGGCCACTTCCTGTTGAAATCGGGTCACTTCCTGTTAAAATCAGGTCACTTCCTGTTGATTTCAGGCCACTTCCTGTTGAAATCGGGTCACTTCCTGTTGAAATCGGGTCACTTCCTGTTGATTTTAGGTCACTTCCTATTGATTTTAAGTCACTTCCTGTTGATATAAGGTCACTTCCTGTTGATTTTAGGTAACTTCCTGTTGATATGAGGTCACTTCCTGTTGATATGAGGTCACTTCCTGTTAAAATCAGGTCACTTCCTGTTGATTTTAGGTAACTTCCTGCTGATATGAGGTCACTTCCTGTTGATATGAGGTCACTTCCTGTTGAAATCGGGTCACTTCCTGTTAAAATCAGGTCACTTCCTGTTGATTTTAGGTCACTTCCTATTGAAATTCGGTCAAAATGGCGGAAGTCCTAGGTGTCCCTAATCAATTGGCCAAGATGGCCGCCGCCACCGGTGGACGACGTGGGGGAAATCCTAGGCTTCCCGAATCAATTGGCCAAGATGGCCGCCGGTCTGTGGGTCCAGGTTGGCGAGAATCCTGGGCATATCTAATCATTTATCCAAAATGGCCGCTATTCATGGTAATTTGGAAAATGGCCGCCATGCGTGGTAAGTTCGGTGGGAAGATGGAAGAGCTCATGACGTGAAATGGTGGAATATATTGAAGTTGGAACGAAGTCAATCAGATAAATAATGTGGAAGTAAATGGAAAATGTAGAATGTGGGAAATATTTGGGTACGAAATTGGGAATTGTGGGTAAGGCGTGAATTTTGGAACTGAAAAGCTGGAAGAGCTCATGGCTTGAATTGGTGGAATATATTGAAGTTGAAACGACGTCAATCGGATGAAAAATGTCGAAGTAAATGTGAAATGTAGAATGTGGGAAATATTCGGGTACGCAATCGGGAATTGTGGGTAAGGCATGAATTTTGGAACTGAAAAGCTGGAAGAGCTCATGGCTTGAATTGCTGGAATATATTGAAGTTGGAACGAAGTCAATCGGATGAATAATGTGGAAGTAAATGTGAAATATAGAATGTGGGAAATATTCGGGTACGAAATCCGGAATTGTGGGCAAGGTGTGAATTTTGGAACTGAAAAGCTGGAAGAGCTCATGGCTTGAAATGCTGGAATATATTGAAGTTGAAATGACGTCAATCAGATGAAAAATGTCGAAGTAAATGTGAAATGTAGAATGTGGGAAATATTCGGGTACGAAATCGGGAATTGTGGGTAAGGCATGAATTTTGGAACTGAAAACCTGGAAGAGCTCATGGCTTGAATTGCTGGAATATATTGAAGTTGGAACGAAGTCAATCGGATGAATAATGTGAAAGTAAATGTGAAAGATAGAATGTGGGAAATATTCGGGTACGAAATCGGGAATTGTGGGTAAGGCATGAATTTTGGAACTGAAAAGCTGGAAGAGCTCATGGCTTGAATTGCTGGAATATATTGAAGTTGGAATGAAGTCAATCGGATGAATAATGTGGAAGTAAATGTGAAATGTAGAATGTGGGAAATATTCGGGTATGAAATCGGGAATTGTGGGTAAGGCATGAATTTTGGAACTGAAAAGCTGGAAGAGCTAATGGCTTGAAATGCTGGAATATATTGAAGCTGGAACGACGTCAATTGGATGAATAATGTGGAAGTAAATGGAAAATGTAGAATGTGGGTAATGTGCGGGTACGAAATCGGGAATTGTGGGTAAGGCGTGAATTTTGGAACTGAAAAGCTGGAAGAGCTCATGGCTTGAATTCCTGGAATATATTGAAGTTGGAACGAAGTCAATCGGATAAATAATGTGGAAGTAAATGGAAAATGTAGAATGTGGGAAATATTTGGGTACAAAATCGTGAATTGTGGGTAAGGCATGAATTTTGGAACTGAAAAGCTGGAAGAGCTCATGGCTTGAATTGCTGGAATATATTGAAGCTGGAACGACGTCAATCGGATGAATAATGTGTAAGTAAATGGAAAATGTAGAATGTGGGAAATATTCGGGTACGAAATCGGGAATTGTGGGCAAGGCGTGAATTTTGGAACTGAAAAGCTGGAAGAGCTAATGGCTTGAAATGCTGGAATATATTGAAGCTGGAACGACATCAATTGGATGAATAATGTGGAAGTAAATGGAAAATGTAGAATGTGGGAAATATTCGGGTACGAAATCGGGAATTGTGGGTAAGGCATGAATTTTGGAACTGAAAAGCTGGAAGAGCTCATGGCTTGAATTGCTGGAATATATTGAAGTTGGAATGAAGTCAATCGGATGAATAATGTGGAAGTAAATGTGAAATGTAGAATGTGGGAAATATTCGGGTACGAAATCGGGAATTGTGGGCAAGGCGTGAATTTTGGAACTGAAAAGCTGGAAGAGCTAATGGCTTGAAATGCTGGAATATATTGAAGCTGGAACGACGTCAATTGGATGAATAATGTGGAAGTAAATGGAAAATGTAGAATGTGGGTAATGTGCGGGTATGAAATCGGGAATTGTGGGCAAGGCGTGAATTTTGGAACTGAAAAGCTGGAAGAGCTAATGGCTTGAAATGCTGGAATATATTGAAGCTGGAACGACGTCAATTAGATGAATAATGTGGAAGTAAATGGAAAATGTAGAATGTGGGAAATATTCGGGTACGAAATCGTGAATTGTGGGTAAGGCATGAATTTTGGAGCTGAAAAGCTGGAAGAGCTCATGATGGAACATATTGAAGTTGGAACGAAGTGAATCGGATGAAAAATGTGGAAGGAAACGTGAAATTTTGAATCTCCCATTAAGAATACATGGGGAAAAATCGGGTACGAAATCGGGAATTGCGGGTAACACGTGAATCGTGGGAATAAGAAAAATGGAAGCGCTGTAGGCGTGAATATTTGGAATCGTTTGAAATTGGAACGGAGTGAATCGGGTGAAAAATGTGGAAGAAGAAACTGGGCAAAAAAGTGCGAGGAATAAAATAGAATAAGAATAACGGGAATGGTGGAGAATAACATATGTGTGAAGGCCTCCAGCCTTCACACAATAAGAATAACGGGAATGGTGTAGAATAACATATGTGTGAAGGCCTCCAGCCTTCACACAATAAGAATAACGGGAATGGTGTAGAATAACATATGTGTTAAGGCCTCCAGCCTTCACACAATAAGAATAAGAATAACGGGAATGGTGTAGAATAACATATGTGTGAAGGCCTCCAGCCTTCACACAATAAGAATAACGGGAATGGTGTAGAATAACATATGTGTGAAGGCCTCCAGCCTTCACACAATAATAATAATAAGAAGAAGAAGAATAACGGGAATGGTGTAGAATAACATATGTGTGAAGGCCTCCAGCCTTCACACAATAACGGGAATGGTGTAGAATAACATATGTGTGAAGGCCTCCAGCCTTCACACAATAAGAATAACGGGAATGGTGTAGAATAACATATGTGTGAAGGCTGGAGGCCTTCACACAATTAAGTAATAATACACACAACACAATCTATATTCGACAATTGTTAGTCTGATTTATGGAGCAATGTTTACAGCACATTGAGCCCAACTATGAAGTTTTGCTGTCTTTTCTTTTCTTTTCTTTTCTTTTCTTTTATTTATAAGCGATACTGTCTTTTATCGCTGATAATATGGCTGTAACTGCATTGAAAAGATTAACTGTATGTATTGTTCTCTCAACATGACATACAAGATGTGAAACAGAAATTAGAATTAACCTGTTAAGTTCCCTGAGAGAATTTGGGATTTAACATGTCATGTATATATATATGTTATTCATGCTTGCTTAATTAATATATATATGATTTTATTGATTTTAACGTTTATCATTGTCGAATAGAGCTGAAGACCTTTGACATATGATTATGACTCAGCTGTGAAGGACTTGTGACTCATTTGTGGAAAATTACTGAGAATGAGTCTCAACAAGTGCGCATTGATATGAGGAGATGCGGAAGGACACTCACCGGAAGAAATCAGTGATATGACCCAAGGTGATAAAAGGTCGTCACCAGCTGGGATCGACGCCCTTTTTCCCTGCGATGTGGTCTGGATGGAGTGTATTCCTGAAGATGGATTTATGGCTGTTTGGGACTTGAGATTTTTTTTATGAAGGAACTTGGACTTAAAGCCGTGAATGGAATTTTCTTCAATGATTGGGTAAAGTACAAAACTTTTATCAATAATGATGTATAATAGGAAGATATGAATGACTAATCGCGAGTTAGGGTGGGGGCCATTTAATACACTCTCATATCTTTAAATTATTTTTAGCCAAAAACATCTTATTGTGAATCAGGTCTTAAGCTTTTCCGAGAAATTATCAATCTTAGAAAGATCTGTAAAAGGTTTATATTATTCTTAATTTCCTGTTTTCTATTTTATTTTATTTTGATTGATTAAAGGTTTTATCATTAAATGTGATTTTTATGATTTATAAAGGTTGTCTTATTATTGTCAATAAAATTGTTTAAAAGACAATCTTTGAATCAATCATTTTATTGTTTTGTCTTTATTTTATTTAGTTTTGGTTTTATTCTTTTTGGACGTTTTATAAGTCCAAGGTCATTTTCTAAGACCAAATAAAATGATTGAAAAACTAATTGTGATTTAATTAGTTTGTTTGGTTTGTTTAACTTTGATTTTATTTTATTTTTGGACATTTTATAAGTCCAAGGTCGTTTTATAAGACCTTATTATTTGTCTTTGATTTTATTCTTTTTGGACGTTTTATAAGTCCAAGGTCATTTTATAAAACCAAATAAAATAATTGAAAAAACAGTTGTGAATTGATTATTTTATTTGTTTCTTTTTAATTTTTATTTTATTTTTGGACATTTTATAAGTCCACATCATTATTTTTTTCCAAGACGGACAACAGCATCGGACTTTTGGAAGAAGGTAAGTGTATTTGAACAACCTCTAACCAATGCTTCCATCTGTATTAATAAGTCAAATACTCCTGCTTGATATGTAACAAATCCGTATGATCCTAACAAGGATTATTAAATTACTAGGTCAATAACAAATGCAAACAACTCAGAGAAGTGGAGCTGCCAATGTAAGTGAGGTGTTCAGATTATTAATCCTGGGCTCTGTGTGTGGCTATTCACTCATTGATAGGTGGATGGAAACGGATTGGCCTCATGATAAGAAGACAGTGAACAAACCTAGGTGAATCCACTTTGATATATCGGCTTATCTAATTCCCGTCTCCTCATGCTGACGCCTTAGAGCTGGTGAGGAAAAAGGGGAATTTCTAACCCTTTAATTGGAGAGTCGATCAGGACATATTTCCCGATTTAAGTCCTGCGGGTAAGCGGAAGTTGACATGTGGCGCCCATAATGTGAGGCTTCGATTGACTCATTTTTGTCAAAATCGGGATCGATCGAGGCCCAAACAGGAACCCGAGTGAGCGCGGCTCTGAGCGGAGGGCACAGTGCTTAGAGCTGATAGCGAACTCGCTGATAAATTGTCATGTCAGACGACCCTGAGCTAACACAAAATAGTCTCTTTGATGAATAGTGTTTCATGGAAAAGAACTTTTTTAATTGTGAAAATCTAGTGTGATTTTTGAGTTGAAGTTGATTGTACTATTTTGTGTTAAAGGAACGGTGACTGGCTCCCTCAGGAGACTTGCACTCTAAGAGAGGTTGAGTGTGAGGAAAGCCATTCAAAGTGAATGGGTTTTAACAGCAACCTGCTGCTCTGGTCAGCTGTGAAGGTACTGATAGTGTACTTGGCAGAGCGCGCTGCGTCGCGCTGTCCTGAGGGGAGGGTTAAGGGGTGGTTCAGGCCTGTCCACAAAGAGAAGGAGGGCTTGAACAGAGTTAATGTTGAGAGGCTGCTCGGAGAGAGGCAGTCTCTTCAAACCTTGTGATGTTAAACTATGGTTTGCGCTATTTAGGCTTTCCATATTGGGCACGGTTGACCATTTTATTTGTTTGTCATCTCAGATATCCATTTTTAGCAAAACTACCATATTCTTTGCTTGGTTATTGTGGGGTGCCGGGAGCAATTTATAGTCCCTTTTCTTGGATAGCGGATGCATTGACAGAGGCTGCCGCTACAAATCTATCCCTGATCCCCCACCCTCTGCCTTTTCTCCTTGTGTTTTTGAGAAAACTGTAAGTTTTCGGTACCCCGACAGGAGTGTCCATTGGCACAAGAAGAAAGTCGTTGAGAACCAAGGAGGAAAGGTAGGTGTTTCCACTAGGCTAATGTGCTAGTGGAAGCAGCCTTTTTCGGTACCCCGACAGGAGTGTCCATTGGCACAAGAAGAAAGTCGTCGAGAACCAAGGAGAGAAGGTAGGTGTTTCCACTAGACTAATGTTCTAGTGGAAGCAGCCTTTTTCGGTTCCCGATAGGAGTGTCCATTGGCACTAGAAGAAAGTCGTCGAGAGCCAAGGAGAGAAGGTAGGTGTTTCCACTAGACTAATGTACTAGTGGAAGCAGCCTTTTTCGGTTCCATAATAGGAGTGTCCATTGACACAAGAAGAAATCCACCTCCCGGAAAAGAGAAGCGGGAAGGAGCAACCGACCTAAAAGAATAACACACCCCACCGTTCGAGAGAGGACATCCGCCGACGAGTAAAGGTAGGAAACCCGAAGGCGGTAGTCCCGATAGAAGTAGAGGCAACGTACACGGGTACGGAGCTGAGTAGCCAGGAGCTAAAGTACGTCCCTGATCCCAAAAAGGCCACGGGAAGGCTTCGGAAATTGATAGCTCCACTCCTACAATAAGAAAGTAAAACCGGCTATAAAAATTGTAGGAGCAGAGAAATGGGACAATACTCCCAAAGGAGGAAAAGTGGTCCCAGATGAGTTTGTGTGGGAGGTTACTAAGGCCTACGTGAAGTGCTAGCCATGTAAGTGCCTTGCCCACAAAGAGGGAGCTGGAGAAACTGGAACTTTGGGTCCCAGAAAAGAAAATCCGTTCAGTTATACGAAATAGCGAGTTGTGTATAAGGCAGGATGCTTAGGACAACGAGTGGACGGGTTGATGATTAAAAGCAATGTTCCATGGGCATTAGTTTGCATGGACGTAGCAGGCCCCATGGGGGTGAACGACACTAAAGGTGAGAAGTATTTTATTGTGCTTGTAAATTTGATGTCAGGACATTTGGGATTAAAAGCAAAGTATGACCAATCTGACATCAGTGATGAAGTTCTAGATAGAAATACAGTGCAATTAAAAAAAAAAAGAAAAAAAAAAAGAAGGGACTCCAAGGGGTAGAGCAGCTGAAACCAATGCCAGTTAATTCAGCCTGAAGTTAAGGAGTAAGACAAATAATTAAAAAATGGAAGCAGCCACTCCGGCCTTTGTCAAGCTCGTTATGGTGAAAGGAGCTGTCATCGTGCGGAGGACTGATAAGGAAATAATGGTTGGAAGGGCATTTAATTTTTGGATAAATGTAGTAAAAGGATATATTGTTAATGGAGTAGAAGGTTTTAGTTGGCAAGCAGCTATCTTGACCTGTGTAATTTGTAGTGGAATATGGAATAGATATCCGACGAAGGCTGGTTGGATGAGCTTAAGCCGGATTTGAGCGAGGTAGGCACGGCTAAAATACTTGAAATACAGATATGTGGATATTGTAGAATAAAGAGTCTACCTAGAATAAAAGTGCATGCTCAGTGGGATTTAGACCTGTAAGAGACTATGGAGGCACAGTATTGTGAATGTTTGTGGGACGGAGAGAGCATACTGTATTGTCAACATTGTAGGATGAGGATAGGGAAAGGTTCACTGAATAAGAGCTGGGGAAGCTGAAGGGTGGCAGCTAACCAGAGCAGAAACCCCGATAAAGTTGTTAAGTTTTGATTTATTGATCTATTGGCCGATGGAGATAAATGAGAGGATGTGCAGCTTGAGATAAAGCACAAAATATATTAGTATAAAGTTAATGATGTTATTTTAATAAAATTATTTGTTTTGATATAAAAAAAGTAAATGTTGGGTTTTTGTTGGTGTTTATATTAGGAGTTTGTTTTGTGGTTGTAGAGATTTTTATCAATATAAATGGAATATTTATTGTTAGTTGGTTTGTGTTATTGTAATTTTTAAAAGGAAAATTTTTTTTGTGTTATTAAATTTATTTTTAGAAAATGGTTAATGATTATAATTTAACATAATATTTAAAATCAGAATTGAACTGCCTGGCTTGCTTGATCAGTTGTCTTTTGTTGGAAAATAATGTTGCATCTCCACCAGTTCTGACCCGAGATTTCAGGCACGGCTCTACAACAACTGGCCGCCAGGAGGAGGAGGAATAGATGGAGATGGGAAAAGTATTGGGAACTCCAGCCGTGAGGTCAAAGGCGGAATCGAAGGAAGGGCCAGCCAAGGGAGAGAGCGCCTCCCCTGACAAGGAGGAGCCAGAAGAGAGGAAGTTCAAGTTTGAATTGAGCAAAGACAGTGAGGATGACGAGGTAAGAGAACACAAGAACCTCAAAATATCTTTGTCACGCCTTTGGAACAGACGCCAGGGTCCACGGCCTTCCACATCTTCAGAGAAATAACAACAAGAAGGAGATGGAAGACGAGATTGCTGAGCTGAAGAACCGGATAACCAGGTTAGAAACAAGTAAAGAATTAGTAGAGAATATCCTACAAGGATTAGTACCGATTTTATATGATCTCTTTCGAGATCTTGGTCAATTTAGGCCATATTGGGTGTCTTTAATTCAACAATTCCATGAAGAAGCCTCCCTGAGAGGAGAAATGAGAGAAAGGATTAGAAAATTGGAAAAAGGAATCGCGGAAACAGAAGCCAAGATACAGAGGTCCAACCAAACCCCCGTGAATCTCGAACAGGAGAAGCCACCAGGACCCTCGACGGCCCTGTTGTTTGATTATCAAGAGTTTTTACGAAATCAGATGCAAGAAAGATTGGCTGAATTGCGGGCCAGACATGATGAAGATAAGTAGTCAAAAGAAAAGAAAAAAAAAAGCTAGGAAAATTGATTATCAATAAATTAAAAAACCCGCCTATTTTAAAAGAAAATAATTTTTTTTGTAAAAAGATAAGATAATTGTGTAATGAAAGCCAACCCCCAGGAAAGGGAGGAGGAGCTAAGGAGATGTTAAAACGCAACAGTTTTTAAAGGATAAGACCAAAAGGAGAAAGCATGAAACGGAGCTATAAGATGGAGGGAGAACGAGGATGGAATCCGCCTGGATACGGAACCCCGATGTATGACCTACCTCGACCTACGACTCTGAACTTGCCTTACCCCCTGACTTTAGAGGTAGGAGAAGGGCCGCATGTCTACTACAATGGAGGAACAATTACACACCAACCGAAGCGCAGAAAGACAGAGAACTATTATGAGACTCCAGTGAATGAAGATCCACCGGATACAGTTTATGAACAACCTGAAGTTCAACCTGAAGCTGACAGAGTGTATATGAACATTCGTGTCGACCGCCAGAGACCAAATTGGAGATATGGAAGAGTTTTGGTGACTATCCAACTTTGTGTCATGGTAATATTTTTGATATATTATTTGATGAGACAAAAATCTAGCATCGCTGGCACAGCCCCGATTAATCCCCTCGACCTGGTAGAAATACGACATGGCACCACTAAGGTAACCAACCAGACGTGCTGGAAGGTGGAAGTGAAGCATGTTTGTGAAGAATGGAGAAGGGAGAAGGGAGCCTGCGGTGCTGGCGAGGAAAAACCCTGTGAGGTGGGATGGAGAAGGGAGAAGATAGCAGTAATAAATTCCTATCTTTGCACCTTCAACAATACAGATTATAATGAAACCCTGGAGGTTTTGAGAAGAAGTACTACATATCCTGCAAAATCAAAAAGCAAGTGTGTACATCCAGTGATTTTACGAGTTGATAACACAACAAGCGACTTTATAGTCAATATTACTTTGTTATGTTTGGAGAAGCAAGAACAAAGAATGATCAGAAAGAACTGGGTCCAGATCGGGAAGGAGGAACCTGCTTGGTACCTCAGCGAATATTGTGCAGGACTGCCAGATGCAACAGGTGGATACTGGGTGAAG
The DNA here is from genome assembly GCF_051991245.1 of Festucalex cinctus. Lineage (NCBI taxonomy): Eukaryota > Metazoa > Chordata > Actinopteri > Syngnathiformes > Syngnathidae > Festucalex > Festucalex cinctus. Next base: position 3,854,657 of record NC_135421.1, on the reverse strand, counting down.
ACAGACTATGGTGCCCCTGACTTCACCTACCCGGCGGGCCCACGGAATGACACTTGTATTGAATTTCGCCCGGCATGGGAACCATGTTGGAACTGTATAACCTTTCGGTGCGAGGAGCCAGGGACCAACGGGACCACTGATTACCTGCCAGGTACTCCTATTCCATCATCAGGTAGGACACCTGAATTTTTTTAAGCTATTTGGGTTTGTAAAATTTGAAAAGCTTGTGTCAATATTACAGAAAATTAGTAATAACGCGACGACCAGGATGTAAGTTAATGTTAGAAAAGGCCCAGTCGTATAATAGTAGTTATTGTGATTGGAATATGATGAAATATTGTTTTGAGACCTATCATATGTTTTGTTATGCAGATGAGGGTAAGAGAATTATAATTTTTGAGATAAGGCTTAGGGGTGATGTAAGTTGAATCCTGAGTCCCTGAGGAAATGTATTAGATCAAAAGGAAATAGTAGTGAAACATGAAGTATGGCTAAATGATTTTTTATTTTATTTTTTTTATGGATATGGGAAAGAGGTATAGTGATATTGAAGTTAATCTTTAATAAATCTATGGGAATAAATGTGTTAAAAGTAGTCTGGGCACAGATGTAGGTTTAACGTATTTTTATATCGGATGATTTATATAATGCCCCAAAGGGTGATTTTGATAAAATTGACCAATGGTAGGATTGAGAATGATCCCTGATTTTGTTATGCCGATCTTAGAAGGTCACGCATTTAAGAAGACCCTTTGTAAGGGGGATATAGTTATAGGGTTTGATTGGTTAGGATTTGATAAGATTTATGGCCCTGGCACTAGTGATGTGTTTTTTTTTTGGGGGATGAATCCCTGAAGATGGATGGGGGGTTTATGAGTGGTTTATAAACGGCGTGTCAGTAAGTGTATTGATGATGTACGTGGTGACATTTGAAGCCCCATGAAGCAGGTGTATCACGTGACTGACTCAGGGAATGATTAGCTAGGTTTGCTATGGATTCCCCACTAATTTTTTTTGGGTCCCTTATTGTGATATATATTTTTTTGTTTTGGCATTTGATTCGAGTTTTTGTGATGGAACTAGCAAGAAAGAGATTTTTTTGGTTGGGTGCATTTTGAGCAGATCTCCCTTTAGAAGGTAATGCACTGTAATTGTGGTATTATTTTAATAGATTTTAATGATAAAATGAAATAAAAAGAGACAACACATACAATTTATATTTTTGTCTGTAGTTGAAAGTCCCCTTTAGTCTTGGAATCACAGAAATATATGTGTCTAAATTTTATATAAACTTGTTATCTCATATCGATGCACCCCTGTTTTATCATTAACATGTGGAAGAGTTTTTAAGCAGGTGAAAATTTTTGTAAAATGAATAAGCCGCCTGAGTCCAAAAACTTTGGAAAACATATTGTTTTTAAATAGAAATGAATAAGGATTTTATTTTATCCTATTTTATATTTTTGTTTGTTGTCTAAGTGTAAACATAGACAAAGTAATATAGAATAATTTATGTTAAAACATTTTTAAAAAAATATATTTTTGTTTTTGAAGCATGATATATACCCCACCATTTTATTGCATGCACCAAGCATGTTATATATATTTTTTTGTGTCCACATGATGGCGTAGTCAAGGGAATGAATCATCTTGAAGCCCCGACGTGTGTGTGAAGCATTTTATAGTAGGACTTTACTGTTTTACGGGGTTTTATTTTGCCATCACTATCTTGCACCTGCCACGAATTTGTTGAAAGATGGCTGCATTGTGGACGCAGTGATGAATATAATCATAAGGAGAAGTATGGTTCCTGCTAGTGTCAGGAATTGTCCTGTCAGCAGTTATAGCGGTTGCAGTTATCAAAAGAGGGACCTTGGCATTATCTGCCCACCAAAATTATAAAGACAAAACCTTACCAAATAAGGTTAAAATTTAGTTATTGGCCAACGAGCTGCAGAAAAATGGGGGGGCCAACTAATGGGAAACTATTGAGAAGTAAGGATGGGCATCAGAAAAGGGTGGGATCGACCAGATCCTAAATAAGACGCCCTAGCCCTGATTTCCTCACTTCTCATTGAAACCTTTTGGTGGAACAGTAAACAACAACTAACCATGGCTTGTAATGCTCCGGGGAAAGGCATCATTGGGAGACCAGGCGCTCTTCAAAATGTGAGTAATAAAGCGGAATATTGGATAATTTATGTAATAGGGTTTTGTTGTTGTATTAGATTTGGTGAATAACTAAATTGACATTATAAGAAATAATTTTAATTTGATTTTTTTTTGGTTATGTCTGGTCGACCACTTGGTTTTAGTAAATTGGGTTTTGATCTATGTATTTTTTATTTTTTTTACTCTCCCGCCAAGAGGTTCCGCTACTCGGAAGAGCGACCACACTCTCGCTCTCCCGTAGTAGAGGTGTTCCGCATTGATGGAGTAGATGCGGATGGAAACTTAGACCAAGATCAGAATGTATATATTGGGAGCCGCAATATTTTAGGTTTCCCTCGGGTCTAAGAATTGTCGAATTTTGTTTATGTGTTTAACAGGATAACCAAGATAAGCCGCAGTGTGTCTTCTGTGGAAGTGACCTCCTCACATCCGCTTGGGTGGTGGGGGATGCGTATTATGGTCATTGTTGTTACCCGTTGCCCGCAGAGGATGAGAGTAGAGAAATGTGGCTCATCCCGGACGGGCTTTTTCTAAACTTCGTCGGTGATTTTTTCATTGATATCCAGTGTGGTTCCTGGGTATGGCCTGGCTTTGCTGACCTCGCGGGTTCAAGTAAGTTGGAAGGTTTGGTTCAAAGTCGCTTGAAAGAGATACGTTATCATGTTAGCAATGAGGGTGAACTCATTGGGAGAACTTTCCCTTTAATGCGCATGATATGGCGCCTGCCTGACGGTGCTCGGCGCTTGACATTCAACACCTTGGCTGGCTTTTGTGTAGCCGCCACCCCTTTGAGACAGGTCGGATCCAATCGGGATGAGGATGAGTGGCCCTACGAGCCTATAACGCCCACTTCGCCCTTCCTGGACCGGGTTGACGAGCCTGGGGAACCCAGTGCCGCCCGACGGGATGCTCCAGTTGGTAAGGTTATGCCACTGTCGAGAACACCCTCCCCTATGGTTTCATCGACCACTGATGACCGGGAGGGTGTGCCAGGCGAGGATGGGGGTGGAACGGGGTCATCTCCCTCCCTGATGATAAGGGAACTAGGCCTATGGTCTCCTCTTACTGACCCTCCGTCAGACACCTTGCATTCTGAATCCCCGGTGTCTCCGTTGTCGGATGACATGGGGGGGTTGGATGAGGGTGACTGGTTGCAGCTGGGTGACGGGCTCGCGAGGTTGATCGGTTTAGACACCATTGATCTCTAGGCGGGGGTGTTGAATTGAGTAGATTGAGTAGGGTCAGATGAAACGCCATATCATGTAAAATGAGATAAATTAATGGGCTAGACTCAATTCTTAGTTAGAGACCAATTGGTGTCTGTAGGACTGAGAATCATTCTTTGGCCTCTGGGTGTAGTTCCTCAAGGTAACCACCAGATGCCGCCAAACCGGTACAACTAAGCCGCCCACTCAGCATTGCCCGGACATTCCTTATAAGGCCATAAAGGGCCAGATACAAATTAGTGTAGATAAATGATATCCTGAATTAAGTAATAATACACACAACACAATCTATATTCGACAATTGTTAGTCTGATTTATGGAGCAATGTTTACAGCACATTGAGCCCAACTATGAAGTTTTGCTGTCTTTTCTTTTCTTTTCTTTTCTTTTCTTTTCTTTTATTTATAAGCGATGCTGTCTTTTATCGCTGATAATATGGCTGTAACTGCATTGAAAAGATTAACTGTATGTATTGTTCTCTCAACATGACATACAAGATGTGAAACAGAAATTAGAATTAACCTGTTAAGTTCCCTGAGAGAATTTGGGATTTAACATGTCATGTATATATATATGTTATTCATGCTTGCTTAATTAATATATATATGATTTTATTGATTTTAACGTTTATCATTGTCGAATAGAGCTGAAGACCTTTGACATATGATTATGACTCAGCTGTGAAGGACTTATGACTCATTTGTGGAAAATTACTGAGAATGAGTCTCAACAAGTGCGGATTGATATGAGGAGATGCGGAAGGACACTCACCGGAAGAAATCAGTGATATGACCCAAGGTGATAAAAGGTCGTCACCAGCTGGGATCGACGCCCTTTTTCCCTGCGATGTGGTCTGGATGGAGTGTATTCCTGAAGATGGATTTATGGCTGTTTGGGACTTGAGATTTTTTTTATGAAGGAACTTGGACTTAAAGCCGTGAATGGAATTTTCTTCAATGATTGGGTAAAGTACAAAACTTTTATCAATAATGATGTATAATAGGAAGATATGAATGACTAATCGCGAGTTAGGGTGGGGGCCATTTAATACACTCTCATATCTTTAAATTATTTTTAGCCAAAAACATCTTATTGTGAATCAGGTCTTAAGCTTTTCCGAGAAATGATCAATCTTAGAAAGCTTCTGTAAAAGGTTTATATTATTCTTAATTTCCTGTTTTCTATTTTATTTTATTTTGATTGATTAAAGGTTTTATCATTAAATGTGATTTTTAGGATTTATAAAGGTTGTCTTATTATTGTCAATAAAATTGTTTAAAAGACAATCTTTGAATCAATCATTTTATTGTTTTGTCTTTATTTTATTTAGTTTTGGTTTTATTCTTTTTGGACGTTTTATAAGTCCAAGGTCATTTTATAAGACCAAATAAAATGATTGAAAAACTAATTGTGATTTAATTAGTTTGTTTGGTTTGTTTAACTTTGATTTTATTTTATTTTTGGACATTTTATAAGTCCAAGGTCGTTTTATAAGACCTTATTATTTGTCTTTGATTTTATTTTATTTTTGGACATTTTATAAGTCCAAGGTCGTTTTATAAGACCTTATTATTTGTCTTTGATTTTATTCTTTTTGGACGTTTTATAAGTCCAAGGTCATTTTATAAGACCAAATAAAATAATTGAAAAACCAGTTGTGAATTGATTATTTTATTTGTTTCTTTTTAATTTTTATTTTATTTTTGGACATTTTATAAGTCCACATCATTATTTTTTTCCAAGACGGACAACAGCATCGGACTTTTGGAAGAAGGTAAGTGTATTTGAACAACCTCTAACCAATGCTTCCATCTGTATTAATAAGTCAAATACTCCTGCTTGATATGTAACAAATCCGTATGATCCTAACAAGGATTATTAAATTACTAGGTCAATAACAAATGCAAACAACTCAGAGAAGTGGAGCTGCCAATGTAAGTGAGGTGTTCAGATTATTAATCCTGGGCTCTGTGTGTGGCTATTCACTCAGGATTGATAGGTGGATGGAAACGGATTGGCCTCATGATAAGAAGACAGTGAACAAACCTAGGTGAATCCACTTTGATATATCGGCTTATCTAATTCCCGTCTCCTCACGCTGACGCCTTAGAGCTGGTGAGGAAAAAGGGGAATTTCTAACCCTTTAATTGGAGAGTCGATCAGGACATATTTCCCGATTTAAGTCCTGCGGGTAAGCGGAAGTTGACACAGTGTCAAAGCAATCATACTGAGTCATAGTATAGCATCTATCCATCCATCCATCCATCCATCCATCCATCCATCTTCTTCCGCTTATCCGAGGTCGGGTCGCGGGGGCAGCAGCTTTAGGAGGGAAACCCAGACTTCCCTCTCCCCAGCCACTTCAACCAGCTCCTCCGGCGGGATCCCAAGGCGTTCCCAGGCCAACCGAGAGACATAGTCTCTCCAACGTGTCCTGGGTCGTCCCCGGGGTCTCCCGCCGGTGGGACATGCCCGGAACACCTCCCCAGGGAGGCGTCCAGGAGGCATCCGAACCAGATGCCCGAGCCACCTCAGCTGGCTCCTCTCAACTCGGAGGAGCAGCGGCTCTACTCTGAGTCGCTCGCGGATGACCGAGCTTCTCACCCTATCTCTAAGGGAGAGCCCGGACACCCTGCGGAGGGAAACTCATTTCACAACTCGTGACCATAGGTGAGGGTTGGAACGTAGATCGACAGGTAAATCAAGAGCTTTGCCTTTTGGCTCAGCTCCTTCTTCACCACGACGGACCGATACAGAGTCCGCATCACTGCAGACGCTGCACCGATCCGCCTGTCAATCTCTCGCTCCATCCTACCCTCACTCGTGAACAAGACCCCAAGATACTTGAACTCCTCCACTTGGGGCAGGACCTCATCCCTGACCCGGAGAGGACACGCCACCCTTTTCCGACTGAGGACCATGGTCTCAGATTTGGAGGTGCTTCATCCCGACCGCTTCACACTCAGCTGCGAACCGCTCCAGTGAGAGTAAGAGATCCCGGCTTGATGAAGCTCCAGCAACAGCACCACATCATCTGCAAAGAGCAGAGATGCAATTTTGAGGCCACCAAACCGGAACCCCTCAACGCGTCGGCTGCAACTAGAAATTCTGCCCATAAAGACTATGAACAGAATCGGTGACAAAGGGCAACCTTGCCGGAGTCCAACCCTCACTGGAAACGAATCCGACTTACTGCCGGCAATGCGGACCAGACTCTGGCAACGGTCGTACAGGGACCGAACAGCCCCTATCAGGGGGCCCGGTACCCCGTACTCCCGAAACACCCCCCACAGGATTCCCCCGAGGGACACGGTCGAACGCCTTCTCCAAATCCACAAAACACATGTGGACTGGTTGAGCGAACTCCCACGCACCCTCGAGTGCCACACTGCTCTTCCTGAATCCGAGATTCAACTTCCCGACGGACCCTCCTCTCCAGCACCCCTGAATAGAACTTACCAGGGAAGCTGAGGAGTGTGATCCCTCTGTAGTTGGAAGACACCCTCTGGTCCCCCTTCTTAAAATGGGGGACCACCACCCCGGTCTGCCAATCCAGAGGCACTGTCCCCGATGTCCACGTGATTTTGTAGAGGCGTGTCAACCATGACAGCCCCACAACATCCAGAGTCTTTAGGAACTCCGGGCGGATCTCATCCACCCCCGGGGCCCTGCCACCGAGGAGCTTTCCAACCACCTCAGTGACTTCGAGCCCACCCCAGAGTCCCCAGACTCTACTTCCTCAAAGGAAGACGTGTCAGTGGAATTGAGGAGGTCTTCGAAGTATTCCCTCCACCGATTCACGACGTCCCGAGTCGAGGTCAGCAGCACCCCATCGTCACAATACACAGTGTTAATGGTGCACTGCTTTCCTCTCCTGAGACGCCGGATGGTGGACCAGAATTTCCTCGAAGCCGTCCGAAAGTTGTTTTCTATGGCCTCACCGAACTCCTCCCATGTCCGAGTTTTTGCCTCAGCAACCGCTGAAGCCGCGTTCCGCTTGGCCATCCGGTACCTGTCAGCTGCCTCCGGAGTCTCACAGGCCAAAAAGGCCCGATAGGACTCCTTCTTCAGCTTGACGGCATCCCTTGACGGCGGTCAACAACAATGGAGGCGCGGAACATGGCCCATTCGGAGTCAATGTCCCCCACCTCCCCCGGGACAAGGGACATTCTGACAGGTGATTCCGCCAGACGTTCCCAGCAAACCCTCACAAGACGTTTGGGTCTGCCAGGTTGGACCGGCATCTTCCCCCACCAACGGAGCCGACACACACCAGGTGGTGATCAGTTGACAGCTCCGCCCCTCTCTTCACCCGAGTGTTCAAAACATGCGGCCGCAAATCCGATGACAAGTCGATCATCGAACTGCGGCCTAGGGTGTCCTGATGCCAAGTGCACATATGGACACCCTTATGTTTGAACATGGTGTTCGTTATGGACAATCCGTGACGAGCACAGAAGTCCAATAACAGAACACCGCTCGGGTTCCGATCGGGGGGGCCGTTCCTCCCAATCACGCCCCTCCGTCTCACTGTCATTGCCGACGTGAGCGTTGAAGTCCCCCAGCAAGACGAGGGAGTCCCCAGGGGGAGCGCTCTCCAGCACACCCTCCAAGGACTCCAAAAAGGGTGGGTACTCTGAACTGCTGTTTGGTGCATAAGCACAAACAACAGTCAGGACCTGTCCTCCCACCCGAAGGCGGAGGGAGGCTACCTTCTCGTCTACCGGGGTAAACCCCAACGTACAGGCGCCGAGCCGGGGGGCAAAAAGTATGCCCACACCTGCTCTGCGCCTCTCACCGTGTGCAACTCCAAAGTGGAAGAGAGTCAAACCCCTCTCGAGAGGACTGGTACCAGAGCCCATGCCGTGTGTGGAGGAGAGTCCGACTATATCTAGTCGGAACTTCTCTGCCTCACACACCAGCCCGGGCTCCTTCCCTGCCAGAGAGGTGACATTCCATGTCCCAAGAGCCAGCTTCTGTAGCCGGGGTTCGGTCCGCCAAGGTCTTCTCCCTTGGCTGCCATCCAGCCTGCACTGCACCCGCCCCCTTTGGCCCCTCCCACCGGTGGTGAGCCCGTGGGAAGCGGGACCCACGTTGCCTCTTCGGGCTGTGCCCGGCCGGGCCTCAAGGGTGCAGGCCACCAGGCCTGGCTCCAGAGGGGGGCCCCGGTGACCCACGTCCAGGCGTGGGAAACGTGCCTTCAAAGTTTTTATACATCATAAGGGATCTTCTGAGCCGTGCTTAGTCGGGCCCCTCACCTAGGACCTGTTTGCCATGGGTGACCCTGCCAGGGGCATAAAGCCCCAGACAACATAGCTCCTAGGATCACTGGGACACACAAACCCCTCCACCACGACAAGGTGCCGGCTCACGGAGGGGTATATAGCAGCAGAAATAGTATAGCAGTTTAATTTTATTTTCCTGAGTCACCTGAGTTTCCATATACCCCCTGCAATGTGTACACATACCCCTGGCTGGGAAATACTGCATCGGATGACCTCATCCATATAGTGGAGCAGATAATGAAAAAAGTCATTCACATTGTGATACAACCCCTAGCAAAAAGTATGGAATCACCGGTCTTGGATGAGCACCCACTCAGATGTTCAATATCAGATAAAAAGCATGAAACAGTCGTAAGGTCATTCCAAAGTGCAACATCTTGGCTTTCAGAAAATGTTACTTTTATGAGCAAGTGTAGGGAAATAAATATGGAATCACTCCATTCTGAGGAAAAAAAACATATAGTAAAAAAATACTTTTGAGCGCCGATTTGGAATTCCCCTGTCGCGATAGCGTCATCGAGTAAGAATAACAAAATATGCTTGTACCTAGTTCCGGTTGACGTAGTCCCGTATATAAAAAGGGAACGTTGCCAGAACACATCTTCTAGAACCTTTCTCACGCAAACCAGCACGAGGGTTCTGAGTGACAAGCAATACTGGCGGTCGTTCGGGACTCAAGGAACCGTAGTTACATTTGTAAATGGCTATTTACTAATGCTGTCTACATGTCCTGATCATTATTTTGACTATATAAAAACAAAATTTTGACAAAATATGGTTATTGACATGAAGAGACCTGCTGTCCCCAGAAATTGCATTCTCTAGTTGTTTTATAGGAAGCTAATATTAAAAATAAAAGAGTAAATACAGCTCAGGTTAGGATTTTTTTTAATACGCTGCAGACATTTGCTGTGCGCTGAGAGAGTGAGAGCACTGCACATTTGTGCACGCTCACAGCTTAGAGGGAACGCTTGTTCTTAAATCATGAACATTCTCTGCAGCCGTAAGGTTCTTCGGCAGGCTACACTGAAAAAATTTCAAGCACCAAGTAAATGTGACATTAATATATACGTATGTATAATTAACTCATTTGCTCCCAATAACGTGTAAATACGTTTTTTTAATGTTCTAAGTGTCCCAAAGACGTATTTATACGTTTTTTTGTTTTTTTATGCTAGAGCATACAGAAGGCTTTGATTCAGCCCCTCAACTACAAAGAACGGTTGCAGAAATGGTAGTTATTACACAAACGGCCAGCAGTTGGCAGCAGAGCAAAGGAGATCAACCAGGACCATCTAGAAAAAAAGCTCAATTACTTAATTTTTAATAGATTTGTGAAAACTGATGAAACTTAGCTCTCTTTTAATGCTAATTGCTGCAAAACGGTAACAGATAGAAACATACTTTTTTTTCCTGATGAAAGAAGAGACTTTAATCTTTCTTTTGATAGGTTCCATGCTTTTATAGCTATAGAAAAAAATATTCTGTGGGCCTTGCAAAATCAGTCAGAATCCAGTAAAACAGCCGGGAGCGAACGGGACTACTTCTGTGAAAATGGCTGGGAGTGAATGAGTTAATAAAAATGTTGAATGTCATCAGGGTAAGAACTCTCAGGTCATTATATTAAGTAAAATGCAGTATTAGTTTTATGAGTGTACAGAAGGTGTCATGGTTCGGTTCTCAGCCCTGTTGTGCTTTTGTTTTTTCAGTACCAGTAACGAGGGGGGCGTTCCCCAGCGCCGCACCTGCAACATGTTTGCAATCAAGACTTTAAAAGGACTCCGAGCAGCACAGCCAGCTGTCGGATTATTATTTGCTCACCATTGTGTCCAAGTGTTCTCCGCGTTCTCCTGTTGATAAGTTCTGAATTTGCTGTCGTCCTAGTTTAATTTGTATTCACGTGTGAGTATTCCGCGTCGCCTTTTGTTGTATTTCCGTGTTGATTGATTCCGTGTATATTTCGAGTAGTCCTTGCCGGTTGCGAGTGTTTTGTGTTCTTCTAGTTCATGTCCTTGCCTTTTGCAAGTGTCTTTTGTTTACGTTAGTGCTCCTTGCCTTTTGCAAGTGTTTTTTGTTACGTTAGTGCTCCTTGCCGTTTGCAAGTGTTTTTTGTTACGTTAGTGCTCCATGCCGTTTGCAAGTGTTTTTGTTACATTCGCGTTCCTTGCCTTTTGCAAGTGTTTTGTGTTTTCTATTCCGTCCTTGCCTTTTGCAAGTGTTTTTTGTTACCTTCGTGTGCCTTGCTGTGAGCAAGCGCTTTTTTGTAATTAGTATTGTCTTGCCTGCGAGCAAGCTTTGTATCTTCGGTTTGTTCAAAAAATAAATCGAATTGTATTTTTCCTCCTCTGAGCCTGCGTTTGTGGGATCTGCTTTTTACTCGACTCGGTCGAGCCTTAACAGAATAATCCGACCATGGATCCTGTAGACTCAGAGAAGGTGAGAAAGGCGTTGGCCAGCCAGGGGCAACGGGTCGGGCAAACTGAAACTGCGTTAGCCGGTCTCCAGGAGGTGGTGGGCAGGCTTGCTCACCGGTGTGAGGAGTTGTTTGCCAGGCTCCTGCAGCTCGGTTCTCGCGAGGTGCCAAACCCGGAACTTCCGCGAACAGACACAGCCACGTCGGCACTCCCGGTTACACCTAGGGAACCCGTTTTGCCCCACCCGTCACGCTACGAGGGACAGCCTGGGGGTTGCGGTCAGTTTTTGCACCAGTGTTCTCTCATTTTCGACCAGCAACCATTTACTTATGCTCGTGATCAGTCAAAAGTAGCTTTCATTATGAGTCTCCTGTCTGGTCAAGCCGCTACGTGGGCGATGGTGGTGAGCAACTCTCGACCGGACCTTCGGTCCTCTCTCCCGAATTTTGTTTCTGAATTTCAACGGGTGTTTGACCATCCTGTCAAGGGGAGAGAGGCCGGAGGTCGGTTGTTAGATTTAGTTCAAGGGGAAAAGTCTGTCGCTGATTACTCGATCATGTTTCGTATTTTGGCCGCGGAGAGCGGATTTGAGGACTGTGCGTTGCGTAGTATATTTCGTCGTGGACTGAATACCTCACTCAAGGATGAACTGGCGGTCCGCGACGACACGAGTACTCTCGAAGGACTTATTGCTCTTACCATCCGTTTGGATAACCGTTTACGGGAACGACACCGAGAGCGTGCTTGTGAGCAGCATGTGCGGGCCGTCGACAGCCGCACGTCCGGACCCTTCATCCCCAAAGACGCGGACGCACGCTCCCTTCCGAGCTCCCCAGCCGACATGGGGGAGTCCATGCCGACCCGACGGGGACGCCTGCACCCCGAGGAGCGCCGTCGTCGGTGGCTCGTAGGAGACTGCCTCTACTGCGGTCAACCAGGGCATTGGATGGCTTCATGCCCAGAGAGACCTCCACGCCGGACACGACCGACAACCCGACTGGGAGGCCAAGCGACCGAGGCCGAGGGAACCGGAATGGACGCAAAACCGGGTGAGCACAAACCGGGGGGATCCGAACCATGCCCACCAAATAGGTCGAACAGCAAAAATAAACGGCTAGAATTGGCGGGGGAATTGTCAGGCTTCGGAGCGAACCTTAGGGTTACCGCTCTTATTGATTCGGGTGCTGACGATTGCTTCGTGGATCCGTGTGTGGTAGAGGCGTTAGGAAGCCCGGTGGAACCCTTAGAGAAGGTTAAGGAGGTTTTTGACCTCGATGGGCGTCTTCTAGCGCAGGTTCGGCATACTACCGGTCCACTCATCCTGAGACTTTCAGGGAATCACGTTGAGAGAAGGAGTTTTTTCATTATGCCTTCCCGTTCGGCTCCCCTAGTGTTGGGCCTTCCGTGGTTAAAGACTCATAATCCCGACATTGATTGGGAGAAACCTGCCCTAGAGAAGTGGAGTCCCTTCTGCCATGCTCATTGTTTGAAGTCGGCAGGGGGGGCTACCACCGTACTTGTTAGCCCAGCTCCAGAATCTATTTGCCTTGATCATGTCCCGGAAGAATACCATGATTTAAGTAAAGTCTTCAGTAAAGACCGCGCACAGGCGTTGCCGCCCCATAGGCCGTATGGATTGTGCTATAGAGCTGATCCCAAATGCACCCTTGCCGAGTTCACGCCTTTATCAGGTGTCCCAGCCTGAACAGGAAGCCCTTCGGGAATATATCTCAAGTTCACTAGCAACCGGTCAGATCCGACCTTCAAAATCACCTGTGGGGGCGGGGGTTTTTTTTATTGAGAAAAAGGATAAGACCCTCCGTGTGTAGATTATCGAGGGCTGAACGACATCACGGTGAAAAATAAATACCCGCTTCCCCTGCTAGATTCGGCATTCGCTCCGTTGCAGTCCTCCCGAGTATTTACTAAACTTGACCTGCGACGTGCCTACCACCTGGTTCGGATACGGGAAGGGGATGAGTGGAAGACCGCCTTCAAGACTCCCCTCGGGCATTTCGAATACTGCGTGATGCCGTTCGGCCTAACTAATGCCCCGGCAGTATTCCAATGTTTGATTAATGATGTCCTCAGGGATATGCTGAACGTCTTTTGCTTCGTCTATTTGGACGATATCTTAATATTTTCGCGCGAGTTGCATGAGCACCGGCAACATGTCCGTTTGGTTCTCCAGCGCCTCTTAGAGAACCGACTCTACGTTAAGGCTGAAAAGTGTGAGTTCCATTCTAGGTCTGTTCAATTCCTGGGCTTCATAATTGAGGGGGGGCAACTGAGAGCTGATCCGGTTAAGACTCAGGCCGTGGTTGATTGGCCGAGCCCCAAGACTCGAAAACAGCTGCAACGGTTTTTGGGCTTCGCCAATTTTTATCGCCGATTTATCAGGAATTATAGTTTACGGGCCGCACCTCTTACTAAATTGACTTCGTGTAAAGTTCCTTTTAGGTGGACACCTAGCGCAGAAGGTGCGTTCAATGAACTCAAACAGTTGTTTGTAAACCCGCCGGTATTGACCCACCCTAACACAGAGTTTCCATTTGTGGTCGAGGTTGACGCGTCGGATTCAGGAGTGGGGGCGGTCCTGTCCCAGCGGTCGCCAGAAGACGGGAAGCTCCATCCCTGCGCCTTCTTCTCCAGACGACTGAGCCCCGCAGAGGCCAACTATGACGTCGGAAATCGGGAACTGCTGGCGATTGTCATGGCACTACAGGAATGGAGACACTGGCTGGAGGGCGCCAAGGAACCCTTTAAGGTACTCACCGACCACAAGAACCTGGCATATCTCCGGACCGCCAAGAGACTGAACTCACGACAAGCACGTTGGGCCTTGCTCTTCACCCGGTTCAACTTCGTTGTGGCCTACCGCCAGGGGTCACGGAACCAAAAGTCAGATGCGTTGTCTCGGATGCATGACGCGGCTACTCCCGAGGCTGGGATGGAACCAGTCCTGCCTGAACATTGCTTTGTGGGTGCCTTGCGTTGGGAGGTCGAAAGAAGGGTCACAGAGGCTCTGGAGGGAGTAGCAATTCCTGGTGAATGTCCAGCCGAGAGACTATTCGTCCCTGACCCGTTGCGGGCAGAGGTTCTACAGTGGGGGCATAACTCGAAAGTCGCCTGTCATCCTGGAATTAACAGAACCCTTGCCCTCATAAGCCAACGATTCTGGTGGCCCGACATGAGAAAAGACATTACGGATTACGTCAAGGCTTGCACCGCTTGTGCGTGCGGGAAATCCTCCCACCAGCCTCCTGTGGGCCTGCTTCGGCCACTACCAATTCCATCGCGGCGGTGGTCCCACATCTCCCTGGACTTCATCACTGGCCTCCCTAGGTCGAGAGGTAACACTGTAATTATGACCGTGGTAGACCGATTCTCCAAATTGACTCACTTCGTAGCTCTCTCCAAACTACCGTCATCATGGGAGACGGCACAACTCCCCACCCGTCACGTGTTCAGGCTTCACGGAATACCGATGGACTTAGTATCAGACCGTGGGCCGCAGTTCATTTCCCAGGTCTGGAAAAAGTTTTGTAAACTGCTGGGAGCCACAGCCAGCTTATCGTCTGGGTATTACCCTCAGACTAACGGCCAGACGGAGAGGGCCAACCAGGACCTTGAAGCGGCCCTCCGATGTGTTTGCCTACACAACCCTGAATCCTGGTCCACGCACCTACCATGGATCGAGTACGCCACCAACACCCTGCCGTCATCGGCGACTGGACGATCACCTTTCATGGCGGCTTATGGCTATCAGCCACCCCTGTTCCCGTCACAGGAAGGTTCCATTGAACTGCCCACTATTCAGCATCATCTTCGGCGGGCCCACAAGGTGTGGCGGGAGACCCGAGCGGCGTTGTCCCGCACGGCGGCCCGCAACAAAGAGATAGCGGATCGCCGGCGGCGTCCGGAACCCTCCTACCAGCCAGGAGACAAGGTCTGGCTCTCTTCCCGGGACATGCACCTTGCTGGGTGCTCCAAGAAGTTGGGTCCACGTTACATTGGACCTTTCGAGATTCTCTCAATCATTAATCCTGTTACAGTGAAGCTCAGACTACCGCCCTCACTCAAGGTGCATCCGGTGTTCCACGTCTCCCTCCTCAAGCCAGAGACCCCCAGCCCTCTGCATCCTACCGGAACCAGCTCTGCCTCCTCCCCGTTTGGTCGATGGTGATCCTGTCTACACGGTCAAAGAAATCTTGGACTCGAGGCCCAGGGGCCGGGGCTTCCAGTATCTGGTCGACTGGGAGGGCTATGGACCTGAAGAGCGGCAGTGGGTCCCCCGCTCCTGGATCCTGGACCCGTCATTGCTCGAGACCTTCCATGCTGCACACCCAAATAAGCCAGGTGGTCCGCCAAGGGGCGTCCGTTAAGGGGGGGGTACTGTCATGGTTCGGTTCTCAGCCCTGTTGTGCTTTTGTTTTTTCAGTACCAGTAACGAGGGGGGCGTTCCCCAGCGCCGCACCTGCAACATGTTTGCAATCAAGACTTTAAAAGGACTCCGAGCAGCACAGCCAGCTGTTGGATTATTATTTGCTCACCATTGTGTCCAAGTGTTCTCCGCTTTCTCCTGTTGATAAGTTCTGAATTTGCTGTCGTCCTAGTTTAATTTGTATTCACGTGTGAGTATTCCGCGTCGCCTTTTGTTGTATTTCCGTGTTGATTGATTCCGTGTATATTTCGAGTAGTCCTTGCCGGTTGCGAGTGTTTTGTGTTCTTCTAGTTCATGTCCTTGCCTTTTGCAAGTGTCTTTTGTTTACGTTAGTGCTCCTTGCCTTTTGCAAGTGTTTTTTGTTACGTTAGTGCTCCTTGCCGTTTGCAAGTGTTTTTTGTTACGTTAGTGCTCCTTGCCGTTTGCAAGTGTTTTTGTTACATTCGCGTTCCTTGCCTTTTGCAAGTGTTTTGTGTTTTCTATTCCGTCCTTGCCTTTTGCAAGTGTTTTTTGTTACCTTCGTGTGCCTTGCTGTGAGCAAGCGCTTTTTTGTAATTAGTATTGTCTTGCCTGCGAGCAAGCTTTGTATCTTCGGTTTGTTCAAAAAATAAATCGAATTGTATTTTTCCTCCTCTGAGCCTGCGTTTGTGGGATCTGCTTTTTACTCGACTCGGTCGAGCCTTAACAGAAGGGGACCGTAAAACTGGAACGATACTTCCCCGTGCGTGTGTGTTCTGACTTTTTGAATAAAAGGCCGGTGCCGGAGGATCTCAGGGCTTGCGAGGGTACATCAAGTAAAAGGAGTTTTGAAATATATGATGCTCCAAGACCATTAAGACAATTATAAACCAGTAATAAAATCGATCCTGAAGCAGTATGTGATATGTGTGGTGGTTGTCATTAGTTCATAAATATAACGGTGTCCATTGAACCCTCTGTATGCTTGTAGAAATAAATTCATCCATCCATCCATTTTCTGAACCGCTTGCTCCTCACAAGGGTCGCGGGGGGTGCTAAGCCTATCCTAGAGCACAACCTGGACTGGTTGCCAGCCAATCGCAGGGCACACAGAGACAAACAAACATCCACACACACACACAAGCACACATAGGGACAATTCGGAGCGCCCAATTAACCTGCCAGGCATGTCTTTGGAATGTGGGAGGAGACCGGAGTACCCGAAGAAGACCCATGCAGGCACAGGGAGAACATGCACACTCCCAGGAAGGCCGGAGCCTGGACTCGAACCCGAGTCCTCAGTTCTGTGAGGCGGACGTGTTAACCAGTCATACACCGTGCCGCTCGAAATAAATTCATTCAATGCATTATTCTTTTAATTTTTAGATGTTTTTAAAAGCACCCCCTTGGCCGCGGCACTGCTGTGTGTGCGTGTGTGTGTGTCATAAAATAATCGTTTTCTTATTCATTTAGTTTTTATACCAGCTGCCGTTAAGGAAAATTGGTCTGCACTTCCTTCATTTTCATTTTTGTAAAAATTATCCAAATGATTATCCTCATTTTTGTTTCAAAATGATCCAAATGACTGTGACGGAATATACAGTAACTTTAACTTTAAACCAGGAAATATCAGACAATAATGGAAAATGTACAAAAACTTCTCCAAACAAAAAGTTATTTCATCTGATTATGTCAAATCACTTTCAAGAAAAAGTCAGGTATAATATGATAGTTACTGTAGGCCTACTATGAAGTCTGAACAAAATTCTTGAAAAATAACAACAATTCTAACAACAATTGTTTATATAATGGTATATCCGATATCCTTACTGTTGAGGGAGTTGGTGTTTCATTTACAGTGGTGTTGTTTGCAGAAGCTGCAAAAACAAGAGAAATCAGATATGGAGCTAGGTTATGATGGTTGTAGCTGTTCAAACAGTAAATGCTACAACAGAAAAGTAATGAAGAGAGAAATGTTCAAGAACCAACAAGGCAAGACAAAAATTTTCTGTTTGGGTTGGATTAAATAATGTCCAAACTTACTGAGCTCAGAAAAGCGCTTCATCATTGTGACATAATCCAAAGTGAATTGTATCCTGCTTCTGGCTCCTTTTCACCATGTGCTGTATTTCTCTATATATCCCTATTATTTGCCTTTTCGCCAGCTGTGCGTGTAGGTCCATACAAATCGACACCTGAGCAGGTGAGTGCTCCCACCTGGAGTCAGGATCAAATGAACATGCACTTACTCATTTTGTAGGTAGGATTACATCCTCACATGACTCCAGTGGCCAGGGAACAAGTATTGGCAAGAAGAATTTAAGAAGCGCATATAAGTGGCGCTTAAGGGCACTGCATATTAGTGACTGCAATTAGACTAAAAAAGATAAGATACACGAGTGAAAAATTATCCCATGATTTAGTGACCTGCACCATATGTATAAAATCATCTATCTTCAGTGTTGTAAAATGCAATTTATCCAGATAGTTTATTTTTTAGGGATGCACGATAATGCTATTTTCATCCATCCATCCATCCATTTTCTTGACCGCTTATTCCTCACAAGGGTCGCGGGGGCTGCTGGCGCCTATCTCAGCTGGCTCTGGGCAGTAGGCGGGGGACACCCTGGACTGGTTGCCAACCAATCGCAGGGCACACAGAGACGAACAACCATCCACACTCACACGCACACCTAGGGACAATTCGGAGCGCCCGATTAACCTGCCATGCATGTCTTTGGAATGTGGGAGGAGACCGGAGTACCCGGAGAAGACCATGCTATTTTCAATTGATACAATAAACCAATAATTTAAAAAGTGCTGATGTTGATAACAGATAAATAAGTAAGCCGATCATTCTTTACACAATTAATTGAATGAATACAAATTTACTTTTGAGTCCTACTATAAGTCTAACATGAACAGTGAAACATTGTGTACCATGAAGCTGAATTTCTCATTTTGAGTTTGCTAAAACAAAAGAGTCATGTTTTAAAAATGCGACAAAAAACTGTGAGGGTAACATTTTGGGGAGACACAGTACAGAAAGCCCACACCAGCGAATGCCATGTCGCCATGATGCACCTTCCGTATGTATCTGTATAATGTGAAATTGGTCGATATTTGCCATTAGGGCCGCATGATATTGAAAAAAAAGGACATTGCGATTTTTTTGGTGTCTGCAATATATATTGCGATATTAAAAACAGAAGAACTTTCACCAGATGACTTGAATAGCTCTGTTTGCAAAGAATTTGATGAATGGGGGGGTGTTTTTTTGTATTTTTTCAAATCTAATTTTTGTGTTAGGAATGTGACAAATACAAAAACAAAAAAAATGACTGTACTGTACTTACATTCTACTTTTGGATCATCAACGCATATGAGTCAGGAAGCACTCATGGTATGACAAAAAAAAAGTCTGCCAGCATACGTCGCAAATATCGCCACACATTTTCACTTCTGCTCTTTTAAATGGGATGACATGAGCATAAAAATGAGCTATGAAATATTTAACTTGAAGATGAAAAATGGTCCTCTCAAAAAGAGTCACAGTATGACACCCTGACCCAAAATGCACACAGGTTATATTAACTTGTAAATACAATAGTTGAGTGTCCCTCGTGTATTACTTGGGGTGGGGTGGTGGGACAAAACAAAACAAAACAAAAAGAAAAAAAATCATTTTATTCATTTTTAAAAGCATTTGAGACATCACATCCATGATAAGTTATTAACAAAGCACTTTTCACAGGCAAAATCAATAATCTTTTCATGGAGACAAAATTATGAAATCAAACTTCCCACTGTGGTAATATGACCTAATTTATGCAAGAAAATACCACAAGGAGCAACAATAAAATAAGCAAAGCCTCAGCAAATCAATTGTATGCTGAGTGTGATCTTCAAAGTTGAGGCTGATTCCATCTCTTGAGAGGTCAAGCTTCCAAAATGTTGAAAGGGTTACCGCTTGCTCCTCACAAGGGTGCTGGAGCCTATCCCAGCTGGCTTCAGGCAGTAGGCGGGGTACACCCTGGACTGGTTGCCAGCCAATCGCAGTCTATATACATAATTCCCCTTGACATAAATGCACTTGGTCCAATGATCCTTAAGCAATGCTAACCCAACACAGAAGAAGGTGGTCTCCTGATCCCCTAAAAACCCCTCCACAGCGCATATGGCCTCATCATTGTTTCCAAAATGGCAGCTTTGTGATTTCAGTTTAGGAAGCAGGTAGAAGTCAGATACAGCCAAGTCTGGGGTCTAGAGTGGGTGGGCTAGTAATTCAAAACTACAACTGGCTGCTTCAGCAATTGCAACTTTTTGATTGCTCCAACCTCTTTTGTATCCATCTTTTTATATATATATATATATATATATATCCTTGTATATATATATATATATATATATATATATATATATATATATATATATATATATATATATATATATATATATATATATATATATATATATACACAAGGATCGTCTAAGCCTCACCCAGAAAAAAAGAACTGTAGCCAAACAGTATATTGTGGAAACACACTGATACTTCTTATGAAATTAGAAAAGCTAATACAGAGTTCTGTCTTAATGTTTCTGCTAGTGACGGACAGACAAAGGTGAGGCGTGTGTGACAAATGTAAAGATGGATACAAAAGAGGTTAGAGCAATCAAAAAGTTGCAATTGCTGAAGCAGCCAGTACATATATATACATATATATGTATGTATGTATGTATGTATGTATGTATGTATGTATGTATGTATGTATGTATTAGGGATAGACCGATGGGCCGGGCCGATTATCCGTGCCAATATTTGGCATTTTGACAAATATCGGCATCAGCCATTTGTTGAATAAAGCTGGTATTTATCTCACTGAGCAGTGAAAACTTGCGAACGTAGCGAATTTGAGGTTTTCATCAGGATTTGTAAGACGTTCACACGTTTTATTTGTCTTAAACACATTTGGAACATATTGAGACAATTTTTCACTGTGAAGATCTTTTGATGAACTTTTCCGAACCCTAACGAAAACCCCAAATTAGCTACATTTACTTGCATTTGTCACTCAGTGAGATGCAGGAAACTTTTCATTTATGGATCTATTTAAATTTCCATTTTACAAAAAATAGGAACTATCTACACTTTTTATTCAAAAAAAAAATCAAAAATCAAAAAATTATGTTGGAATTTTAGAAAACTTTATTTACAGCAGAAATCTTTAGGGATCTATTTACTTGCTTTTTGATTTTTATTATTTTTTTATTTATCTTAACACATGGCAATGACCCTGAAAGCTCTGCAATTTATTTATTTTTTTTAATACAAATTTGTCAATATAGTTTAAAAGAAAACTTTTTTTCCCCTCTATTTTACTGCAAATGGATATCGGCTTGAAATCGGTTATCGGCCTCCTTGACTACTAATAATCTGTATCGGTATCGGCCTTGGAAGAAAAAACATATCGGTCTATAACTAATATATGTATATATATGTGTGTATATATATATATATATATATATATATATATATATATATATATATACTTTTCTAATGTTTATTTCATGTTCATTATTTTATTTAGTCTTCCCAACTAAAATGGACGAGTGTAAATAACTAAAACGGGGGGGGAGTTAAATAAAATCAACATTAATGAACAAAATTTCTGGAGTCTGGTGTTGCAAGGGCAGAATTGTTCTTCTCTTCAACACCCTCGTTGAGTCATACTTCCTGTCAGGCAGTCTTCGGCATAACGGTCAGCCAGAGGCAGCAACCATCTTCCTCATTCTTGTAAGTTACAATTTGTTTTTCTAATAGATTGTTACTGATTATTGGTGCAAAAATGCTATTCATTTATTTGATTATTATTTAAGTCACATATGTCTGACTACCGAACACAAAAGTGTGAGGATGTTGACTGAATGAAATATAGAGGGAAAAAAAGCATTATATTAATTGTGTTTGAATAAAAAATATACCAATACCAAACGAGAACACTTGTTATGGCAAGGTGAATGCGACTCCTAGACAATACTTAGTGAGTTAAGTTAAATTATTCAACAGAAATAGGACAATATAGCGGGAGAGTTATAGGGATGCAGATATTAAATATTTTATTTCTTCAGTATCTGACATAAAAATCTAGCAAATAATCAAATATTCGAATAAAATGTATTTTGGCTTGAAGAGCATTATGGACACAAATGAGAAAATAAAACCTTTTACTTGGTAACAAACAGTCATTTGGTTCTCAATCATCACTTCCTTTTTCTTAAAGTTACATTGTACACAGCAGCAAACTATTTTTTTGTCTTTTCCGTTTCACAGACAAATGTACGTCAGCTTACACATAGCATTTCTTGTATCAAAAACATATTACAGTAGGTTCATGGCTGTGTGTTTATGAGCTTAAACCTGCTGACGATGAATGAGACAAATATTCTTTACACTAGTAGAAGTCTTTGGAAGGGTTCAAACTAAAATCAAGACAGTAAGACGTACTGGGAGGAAACAAATATTTCCTTCACCTGACTTCACTCAAACGCTATAAAATATCACTTACTTAGGAGAAGGCTAATACACTGGCCATGCCTAAACTGCAAAACGTTTATGCACCCTGCATGATGTAATATGGGCCACGGGCAGTGTTTATTTTCTATTCAAGCTAGTTCAAAGTTCAGTTGACAGATTTTTAAATGAACTAGTTCAGTTCATAAATCATAATTCTTCCTTCGTTCCTTTTTTCTTTCTAACAATATGTTGCTGTGAGCCGTTACCCTCAAAATACTGGCTTTTTCCCATTATTGTCATCCATTCAGTCCACGTGTAGACAGCTGCAACTTTCATCCTACAATCTCATGAAAGAAAACATCTTGCTTGAATGCTCTTTTTTTATTTTATTTTATTTTATTTATTTATTTTTTTAATGAGGAATTAGACAAAAACAGGACTGACTTTCATGCGCAAGCACAAAATTGAGGTAGGAACCAGGCAGAAGTGGGAAATGAGCCTTCACACACACTAACTCAGTCAGGAGTCACCAACATGGTGCCTGCGGCAGTAGATATCGCTAAGAACAACTTCAACTGCCCGTGAATGTTCTAAAAATAGCTCACCAGTGATAGTACATTGGACATACAGTGTGGGGTTTGTGACCACTGTCCAGGATGAGGTCCCAATCAGAAACAGGGAGCCGTGCACTGCCCGTATTCGTATACTTCGTAGATCCGAAGTACGGGGTTCGGGTGGATGGTTATGTACGGAGGACCAAAACTGCCAAAATTCAAAATAAATAAATGACTACATAAATAATTAAATGACTAAAAGTGAAAATAAAAATGATTATCAAAAATATAATTTGAAAATTATATATATAAAAAAAATATATATAAATGGAAATAAATCCGTTTTTATTTTCACTTTTAGTAATTTATTTATTTATTTAGTATATATATTTTTTTTTTAGTCATTTATCTGTTTATTTACTCATTTATTTATCTATTTATTTAGTTATTTATTCATCCATTTATTTAGTCATCCATCCATCCATTTTCTTGACCGCTTATTCCTCACTAGGGTCGCGGGGGGTGCTGGCGCCTATCTCAGCTGGCTCTGGGCAGTAGGCGGGGTACACCCTGGACTGGTTGCCAGCCAATCACAGGGCACACAGAGACGGACAACCATCCACACTCACAAGCACACCTAGGGACAATTCGGAGCGCCCAAATCTCGCCGGCTTAAAAAAAAATAAAAATAAAAATAAGGAAATCTCGCCGGCTTGCAGTGGAGAGCTCCAGCAATGGACGACTATCGCGTCCACTGTCACCTCAACTTGCGACTTGAGTTGTTAGACAACACGTGAGAGCAGACAGTGCATACATACATATATATATATATATATATATATATATATATATATATATATATATATATATATATGTATGTATATGTATATATAGATATATGTATATATAGATATAAACATAAACAAATAACAAAGAAAGTTAAAAGTAAAATAAAAGAAACATACAATAAATGTCAATTTATATGTTCAAGGGAATAGGAAGAAATTGAAAACTTATCCAGTCCTACCCCTTATTCTTCGTATCCTATCACTTATTTCATATTTGATACAATAGATTACATTTTAATAAAAGAAAATATATAATCCTACTCATATAATGTATGCAAATAAAATTAATAGAAATACACAATAATAATACATCAACATACTCATGTATACAATTCTCATTACACTCATATTGATACATCAAAGAAAAGTAAATAAATAAATCATTTCTACAATTTTCCTAACTCATGTCTGATTTAAATAATAATATTGAACTTTGCTTTTAAACATTTTTTTAAATTCAACAAGTGAATTACATCTTTTCAGGTCAGTTCCCAAATTATTCCACAAATTAACTCCTTTAACGGAGACACACCTTTGCTTAATATTTGTTCTTGTTTTGGGTTTTTTGTACACACTTGTACTCCTTATCTCATCAGGACTGTGTCTAATTTCAAACAACTTTTGAGTACTGTGGCAGAGTAGATTGTTGTATACTTTGTACATTATTTGTGCTATTTTAAACTCAACCAAGTCATAAAATTTCATTGTATTTAATTTAGTAAATAGTGGATGTGTTGATTCTGTATATTTTGATCGATTAATAATCCTTATGGATCTTTTTTGCAATTTAAAAACAGGGTCGGTATTTGTTTTATATGCATTTCCCCAAATTTCCACACAATAGGTCAAGTATGGTAATAATAATGTATTATATAATGTATATAGTGAATTCATGTTCAGGACCTCCTTAGTTTTATAGAGTATCCCGATGATTTTTGACATTTTCCTTTTAACATTTTCTATGTGTGGCTTTCAACATAATTTGTCATCGATAACTACTCCAAGAAATTTATTTTCATACACCCTTTCTATTTCAATTAAATTCACCATAATTTTGACTTGATGAGTGATTGGTCTAGTGCCAAAAACTATGAACTTGGTTTTATTTAAATTTAATGATAATTTGTTCATGTCAAACCATTTTTTTTTTAATTGTATTTAATTCATACTCCACGGTAGTCAGGAGCTGCTTCGTTGTCTCCAGAACAGTAGAGAGTTGTATCATCCGCAAACAAGACACTTTTGAATATTTTTGAGACACAAGAGATGTCATTCATATACAATATAAATAGTTTAGGGCCTAGCACAGACCCCTGAGGAACTCCATGAGTAATCTTCAAGTGTTTTGAATTTGTATTATTAAAATGCACATACTGATATCTATCATCCAAATAACTTTTTATCCATTTATATGTTAAGCCTCTTATACCATATTTCACTAATTTATTCATTAATATAGAATGGTCTATCGTGTCAAATGCTTTCTTTAGATCCATAAATATCCCAACAGTAATTTTTTTATTGTCTATGTTGGTAGATATTGCTTCTACAAGTTCCATGACTGCCATTGATGTGGTCCGTTTTTCTCTAAACCCGTACTGATTTTCAGTCAAAAGCTTATGTTTCTCAATAAAATTGTCCAGTATGTATAAAAATAATTTTTCTAGAATTTTTGAGAACTGTGGCAACAATGATATTGGTCTGTAGTTATTGAATATGTGCCTATCTACTTTTGTAAATAGGAATAACTTTTGCTATTTTCATTTTTGATGGAAATATACCAGTTTGGAAAGACAAATTGCAAATATATGTAAGAGGTTTCACAATATATTCTATAATATTTTTTACTAGTGTCATATCAATATTATAAAAAAAGTCGGTGGACTTTTTATTTTTTAATGTTTTCACAACATTTAATACTTCTATATCATTAACACCATTAAGGAACATAGTGGATGAATTATTTACAATGTACTTATCTATTTCATGTTTATTTCTTGTCTCTGGGATTTCATTTGCCAAATTACTACCCACATTAACCAAATATTCGTTGAAGTTATTGGCTATGTCTGAAATTTTATCAATTACAATATCTTTGTCTTTTATAAAGTATTCTGGATAATTTGTTTTTTTAGATCTATTTTTAATTACATCATTTAGTATTTTCCATATTTCTTGCGTATTGCTTTTATTCTGCTCAAATAATGCATGGTAATATTCTTTCTTACTTATACATATATTGAATAATTTATTTTTATAGGTTTTATACTTTGTTTCAGCTTCCATAGTTCTTGTTTTAAGAAATCTTTTATGTAAAATATTTTTCTTTTTACATTTGCGTGTGCTTAAGACCCGATGGGACACATGCGAACCAAAATGTTTAAACTGCTTTTAAAAGCCACTTCGGGTGTTGTGTGCTGAGAGGGTTGGATCCCAAAGGCGCAGACACAAATAAGCTTTTATCTATTTATTCACATCGAGAGGCTGAAACTCAGAGATGCTGTACACAGGAACAGGTGGACAATAATCCAGCAAAACACACAATTCTCAGACCCTTAAATAGACAGTCAACCAATCTCCTCTTGGTTGTGGCTAGACATGTGAGTACTAGTACTGACATGGAATTCTCTGATTGGCTGTTGACTCCGTAATTACAGATAGTTCCTGACATCAACAAACATCAGATAGCATAAAAGATCATTGACATCATATAGTCCAGACATCATATAGCCTAAAACTAGCTGAAACTGGATGCTATTACATCAATACCAAAACAGACGCGCAACGGGTCGAGAACTCTGGTGTATGGTCATGAACTCTACTCAAACTTAACCCAGGCGTGACCCCAGGCATGAGACAAGACCCAAACATTACTCCTGCATGACAACAGGCTCCGAGTGGTGCCGTCGGCGTGGGTTCACTTCCCCCGCCCGTGAGATGTTTGTGTAATAGATAAATACAAAAATAAATACATACACATACACACACAATTATTGGAGGGAATCGACTGGAAGTAGGTTTGAATTTCCGGCAGAGAGCACAAGCAGGTCCAATGATAGTTTATTTTAGACACCAGGTGGGCAAATATCAAAAAGAAAGGCTAAAACATAAAAAAATACATAATAATAATAAAAAAATAAATAAAACCTCCTAAAAGTAAGCAGTTAAAAAATAAACATTTAATTTAAAAACTCAGTAAAAATGAGGGAGGGAGTTAAAAATCAGTCTCATCTCTCTAAAGGATGAGGGAGTTAGAACCTTCTCAGCGACGCAGGCATTAGAGTTACGGAAGTCCTTCTTGGGCGGGACCTGGCCTCGACGCGTCAATCCACGGCCCTTCGGGTGGTCAGGCGGGGCCTACAGAGATAAGAATAGCAGGCAGTACAAGGGCCAAGAATCCACGTTCTGCTGTTGTGGTCCTTGTTGGGCCACCATGTGTCACGAGTCGAAATATACTCACAGCCCAGGTAGGGCTCTTCGAACTGCCGCTGCAGGCAGTTGTGTAGCGCTGTGACACCTCCCAGGTCTTGCCGCTGCCTCCAGACAAGTTGCCGTCGTCTGCCTCGTCACCAGCCGGTCTGTCGTCCGCGGTCCTCTGTCCTGTTCCGCTGGCCCCTGTCACTCCTTGTCACTCCGTGCATTCCCCCCCTCCCCCGATCCTCTGTCTTTGTTTCTTCCTCCCGTTTTCTCTCCTGTGTCCATCTATCTGCCTGAGTCTTTCAAAAGGCACCGTGCAAGCCTCTGATTGGTTAAAAAGAAAACCCATTTGGGGAAGGCCGGAGCCCACAAATTCACTGCAACCAAAACAAATCACAGAAAACAAAACACCAAAACAACACGCAAGAAAAAAAAAAAAAGCAAGATTACATAACTCATGCATTAAAAAATCAAATACTTCCACCTTATGACACAGTACCTTGACATGGAATGGATATTGATGTGATTTTACGGTACAAAGTCGTTTAGTTATTAGAAGGACACCCCCACTTGTTTGTAATGGAAATACCATCCATCCATTTTCTTAACCGTTTATTCTTCGTAATGGAAATACATTTGTTCAAATTAAAATAGCACTACACTGTGTACAGTAAACTTTAAAACTCTTTATATTAAATTAGTGTGACTGCTCTTTTTTTCCTGCACCGTTGTGTAACATCCGTGTCATTCTCATCACTCTTTTGATTAAGTCATACTTCCTGTGTGACAGTGTTCTAGTGGGTGTTCCGGTGAGCTACCGAGTGAAAGACTGCAAGTATCTTCCTGATTCTTGCAACATAGAATTTTTGTTTATCCATATCTGACTACCATGGTGCAAATAATTAGCAGAAGTTTCTTATTTTCTAGGAGGAAGTTGACTGAATTAACCACAACAGGCAGTGAACTATGACTAAGAATAGTAATAATATTTAAAGTGTATGGGACAGCTCAGGACATTTTTTAATATGATGTTTGGAACAATATAATATACACGACAAAATGAGCGGCTTGTCGAGTCAAAACATATTAAAAGAGTATTTCCTTATTTTTAAATTACCCACGCAAAATCTGGCCATTTGGCGCGCTCCAGCGGCTGAATCGGATATGACATCAGCGGAAGAACGGAAGTCAGAGTCTTTGCTTTGCCGCTGCAAGCTTATGACTGCTGTGTGTTTTATCATCAACTGGATTTATACATGCCGTCTCGTTGCGTGGCCGGATTTTGTCGTAATCGAAGGGAGGATGGCGTGAACCTTTTTCGGTTCCCTCAAGATGCAGTTCTTGGCGAAAATGTACAAAGCAAGTACAAGAGACAGAGATAAATGGACACCTGACTCCAACGTCAGTGTTGTACAGCGCACATTTCGAGGAAGACTCGTTTGACCCGCTCCCGGCCCTGAAGCTGTCACTTGGCTATAATGTGGGGTAAGAACTACAATCTAGAAAGTTAACAGCTATTTTATTTTGTATTATGTATTGTGCTGTGCATTTGTGTTGAAGGCATCATCATGCCCAAGTTAATAACAGTTCAAACTTTGCATCCAAAATGTGAGTAAATGTACTGTACAATATACATGATTGATAACACACCAATTTATGGAAAAACAAATTGCTCACCCCACCTAGCTTTCAAATTTGTCATGTACATGTAATTTACAAATGTGCATTTTTCAAAGAATAAAATGGCTGTATAGGTGTAAATATTACCTGCATTTCAACATAGTTTCTTATTTAAAAGTTTGTTTTGTTTTGATTTTTTTTTTAAAGGGAAAAGAAGCTTCATGTCAAGCCTTGCCCTCAAACAGAACCGTAGCAGTCTCAATTTGAACTAAAGGACATCAAAAGGGTAAGGATAGTTATTGTAATAATTGGTTTTGATCATCTCAAACAACATACTTTGCATGGTACATATGTTTATGGAATCATATTTTCAGGAGTGCAGACAGTTTGGTCCTGGCAGAGCTCTTTGGTGACCGTGGAAACCCAGACCCTCCATGCAGAAAATGCACACCAGGGATGGGGACGCTAAATGCACTGTGTGCTATCCCAAGTACAATACAGAAAAGGAGCATTTACAGGACTGTCTCAGAAAATTAGAATATTGTGATAAATTCCATTATTTTCTGTAATGCAATTAAATAAGCAAAAATGACATACATTCTAGATTCATTAAAATTCACCTGAAATATTGCAAGCCTTTTATTATTTTAATATTGCTGATTATGGTTTACAGCTTAAGAAAACTCAAATATCCTATCTCAAAATGTTTGAATATTTCCTCAGACCAAAAAAAAAGCCATAATATTCTAATTTTCTGAGACAGTCCTGGGGCAGCCAACATTTCATATGTATTTTTTATTTGAAATATCAACATCCACAATTAGAATTCAACAATCTAATCACAACATAGTGGGAAAAAGTAGGAATAGAAATGAAAGTTAATTCGAATTGTTTTGCATACATGTACAACACGATTAAATAATTCAATGGGTATATTATTATGTACAGAATACAGAATATGTGGAGGATCTTAAGAAGATTGTGGAGACCTTCTGTCAGGGGGCCAATCTGGAGGGGGACACACTCCTTGAAGAGCTGGCGCTGGACCAGGAAGTGCAGAACGAACGCCGAACACTGTGTGCAGACTTTCAGAAGCCAGACTTCGCACTTTACTTACCGTTAACTTTTTCAGTGGAGTAATAGCTGAGTTTTAGACATGACAATTTCAGACTCGGATATTGGATTTTATGACCAATTGTAGGAAGCGCACTGAGCTATTGTCTTTTGATTTTTTTTTTTTTATGTATTTTTTTATTTTCTTTTTTTATTAATTAATTTTTTTGTGGGAGATGAATCACTGAATAGTTTGACTGATGACTTGCAAGATGCAATTTGTACGTTTGTAAAATAAAATTGTAAATTTATAGGCATAGCTGATTGTTCTCTATTTGTTCATTTATACTTTTGGATGACAAGAAAAAGGCATGTATTTCTTTTGTATAATTGCATTTATTTATATCACATTTCGTGGTATCCTTTGTAGTCATTCGATGGAAATGTTCTCCTTCTTCCTGACACTACACAAGAAGGAATCGGTAAGCGGTCTGCAAGACTTCCACACTGAGGCACACCGCTTTGAAGGCCCAGTGATGGGTGATGCACTGGTTCTGCTGTGCTCCGGACTCTGACAGCAAACGCTCTCCTTCACTGTTGACATTACTACACAGTTACCACAGGAACAAAGCACAAGCAACTATTTTTTATTTTATTTTATTTTTTTAGCCATTTATAACATTTACAAAGAATTTACATTTACAAAGAATTTGTTCATTATTTGAGGAAATACTTGGATTATCTATTTCAAGCACTTCAGGAGAAAAAAAAAAGTGTCATGCATCTGACTGGTATGAGGTCAATTTAATTTCCAAAATGCATGTTGTAAACTTTTTCCATTGTTAATTGAGTCTCACAGAGGATGGCATGTGGCAATGAAAAAGGGGCAGTGGTGGCTTCACTTCTTACGACAGCGAGTAAGCAGCATTTAGTTTATGGTTTGCATTTTGAGATGGATAATAAGTTCTATTTTCTACTACCAATATAAATGAGCTTTTTACTATAACAAGTAAAGCATAATAATTTGAGTGTATTCGACTAAACCAAGCTACATTTTGGCCACAAAGCGTTTGCTATTTCGCCCATACAAAAATATAAACAGCATTGTTAGTCCATAATTTCCATTTTAAAATAAAGAGTAAGATTTACCATTCTGTGTTCTGGATCCTGCCGATGTCGTCCTCTACCTCGGCAATTTGAGACTGGTCACAGCCACCTTCATTGTATGCAGACGACCGGACACAGTTGCACCAGCACCTTCATCAAGAAAAGGCTCAAACAGATACAGCTGGATACATTCCTGGGCTTAAATATCTTCGTCTGAAGACTGCTTGTCGTCGGGAACGTCAAATTCCAACTCTACACTTGATAGCGAGTCAGAAAGCACCTTACTATCCGTGTAGTTCTCCATAGCCTCGTATTGTTTTCGCCAACTTCCGTACTCCCGCTGACGTCACGAGTGTCCAGGCTCGGAAAAAGGGGGCATCGCCAGTGAGCTGCCATGTTTTGGAAATTCACGAAAATATAAAATTTTTACAAGCCCTTGTCATTGCATTTTTAACACTGTAATCATTGAAATCACATTATTTGTACTTGTACTCTTTAAAAAAGAAAAAAAAAATACTTTGAGGGTGACTTTTTTTCGTGTCCCATACATTTTAAATACATTTAATAGGCAACGGATAGAGAATACTTTTTAGTTCAATTGCTCTCCCTCCTAGACAATATTGAGAAATTTTAGTTTATTCTTGTCTTCTGTGCAAATTTCAGATTTAGCAGACTATAATAAAGTATAAGACTGTATCATAGTTCCCATGAGGACTAAAATAGTGAATCAAAACATTTGAACAGAATTGGTTCAGCAGTTGAAACCAGAAACTATCCATCCATCCTTTTACTACCGCTTATCCAAGGTCGGGTCGCGGGGGCAGCAGCTTTAGGAGGGAAACCCAGACCTCCCTCTCCCCAGCCACTTCAACCAGCTCCACCGGCGGGATCCCAAGGCGTTCCCAGGCCAGCCGAGAGACATAGTCTCTCCAGCGTCAGCGTTCAGCCTACCGCCGGTGGGACATGCCCGGAACACCTCCCCAGGGAGGCGTCCAGGAGGCATCCGAACCAGATGCCCGAGCCACCTCAGCTGGCTCCTCTCAACGCGGAGGAGCAGCGGCTCGACTCTGATCCCTCCCGGATGACCGAGCTTCTCACCCTATCTCTAAGGGAGAGCCCGGACACCCTGCGGAGGAAACTCATTTCGGCCGCTTGTATCCGGGATCTCGTTCTTTCGGTCACGACCCACACCTCGTGACCAAAGGTGAGGGTTGGAACGTAGATCGACCGGTAAATCGAGAGCTTCGCCTTTTGGCTCAACTCTTTCTTCACCATGACAGACCGATACAGAGTCCGCATCACTGCAGACGCTGCACCGATCCGCCTGTCGATCTCCCGCTCCATCCTACCCTCACTTGTGAACAAGACCCCAAGATACTTGACTCCTCCACTTGGGGCAGGATCTCATCCCCGACCCGGAGATGACAGGCCACCCTTTTGCGACTGAGGACATGGTCTCGGATTTAGAGGTGCTGATCTTCATCCCAAACGCTTCACACTCGGCTGCGAACCGCTCCAGTGAGAGTTGGAGATCCCGGCTTGATGGAGCCAACAGCACCACATCATCTGCAAAAAGCAGAAATGCAATACTGAGGCCACCAAACCGGAACCCCTCAACGCCTCGGCTGCGCCTAGAAATTCTGTCCATAAAAATTATGAACAGAATCGGTGACAAAGGGCAACCTTGGCGGAATCCAACCCTCACTGGAAACGAATCCGACTTACTGCCGGCAATGCGGACCAGACTCTGGCAACAGTTGTACAGGGACCGAACAGCCCGTATCAGGGGGCCCGGTACCCCGTACTCCCGAAGCACCCCCCACAGGACTCCCCAAGGGACACGGTCGAACGCCTTCTCCAAATTCACAAAACACATGTGGACGGGTGAGCGAACTCCCACGCACCCTCGAGGACCCTGCTGAGGGTGTAGAGCTGGTCCACTGTTCCACGGCCAGGACAAAAACCACACTGCTCCTCCTGAATCCGAGATTCGACTTCCCGACGGACCCTCCTCTCCAGCACCCCTGAATAGACCATACCAGGGAGGCTGAGGAGTGTGCTCCCTCTGTAGTTGGAACACACCCTCCGGTCCCCCTTCTTAAAAAGGGGGACCACCACCCCGGTCTGCCAATCTAGAGGCACTGTCTCCGATGTCCACACCATGTTGTAGAGGCGTGTCAACCACGACAGCCCCACAGCATCCAGAGTCTTGAGGAACTCCGGGCGGATCTCATCCACCCCTGGGGATCTGCCACCAAGAAGCTTTCCAACCACCTCAGTGACTTTGGCCCCAGAGATAGGAGAGCCCACCTCAGAGTCCTCAGACTCTGCTTCCTCAAAGGAAGACGTGTCGATGGAATTGAGTAGGTCTTCAAAGTATGACTTTGACTGGTGCTGGTGTTCCGGACGGCGATGGCAGTGGCGGCGCAGTGGCAGTGGCACCGGCGTGGCGGAATGACGAGTGCGTCGAGTCCGAAGGTGTAAAAGAAGTGGCAGCTGGTGCACTGGACTCTGAGGTGGAATTATGCGCCACGGAGCGGCGATTGTCCGCAAGCTCTTCTGATCTGACGCCTGTGAATCGTACCGGGGCGAAATCTACCGGCCTCGGTGTTAGCGGAACGTCAACGAAAAATGACTCAGCTGGGTTTGTACCCACCACCGGCTCTCCTGGGTGGAGTAAAGTTGTCAAGAAAGGACGGCCTCGGCAGAAACTGGCTAATACAGCGCTGGGAATGCCTGTTGCTGCCGCTGGACGAAAAAAAGCTGGATCTATTTCGATAATCGGCACTGGCGCTGTAAGTACTATAAAAGTCGTAAAGACTAAAATAGTGAGTGTTTTTGCCACGAAATTCTGTCCAGATTTGGATGCAGAGACGCTGTCAGAGTATCTTAAGTCAAAACTTAACAGGGATGTGACCTGCCTAAAAATCGATTGTGCACGTAGCCGTTTTGGCTGTTTCAAAGTTACTGCAGAATGTCAGGACATCAATGAAATGTATAATCCTGAATTATGGCCCGAAGGGGCTCTGGTTCGGAGGTATTATGAACCACGTAGAGCTACCGCCCTCAGGCCGATTATGGCCACTGCGCCCCCTATGCAAGGAGGGGTAGTGTGCAAGTGGATGTTGAATGAATGATGAAAGTTGTGTCATACAATTCGCGTGGACTGCCTACTG
This sequence comes from Festucalex cinctus, assembly GCF_051991245.1. Taxonomy (NCBI): domain Eukaryota; kingdom Metazoa; phylum Chordata; class Actinopteri; order Syngnathiformes; family Syngnathidae; genus Festucalex; species Festucalex cinctus. The sequence goes on along the minus strand of NC_135421.1, from coordinate 3,820,869 downwards.
GACAAGGGGCTGCTGACAAAGCACGGCGTATTGTTATTGACGCACTCTTTGAGAGTTTTGATATTCTATGTATACAAGAGACTATGCTATCTGTACAAGATCTGGACAAACTCAACACTGTGCACAGTGACTTCTATGGGGCAGGGGAGTCCACAACTGATTTGGGTTTGGGTATTGTGCGTGGCAGAATACCTGGTGGGATAGCCATTTTTTGGCATAAGAAACTAGACCCATTAATTTCTGTAATTCGGCTTGAGGTTGACTGGGCCATTGCAGTTAAAGTTACACATGATAGGAATACTTTTATTGTCTTAAATGTTTATACACCTTATGAATCTTACCAGAATGAAATTGAATATCTTAATAGGCTCGCTTTTATTCGTTCTTTTATAAAAGATAGTGAATACATGAGTATCTTTGTAATGGGTGATATCAGATGTTCACTCCTTGTTTGGGCGACATTTGAAGGAGTTTTGTGGAAATGATAAGCTTATGCTCTCAAGTGAGAAAATCTTGCCAGCTGATAGCTATACATATATTAGTGAAGCTTGGCATACAACATCTTGGCTGGATCACTGTATATGCACAGCTGATGCACACAACTGCTTGGTGGCAGCTGAGATCTTATATAGTTTATCTATTGCAGATCATATTCCAGTTTCTATGACACTTGATCTAGAATGTTTACCTGCATTGCCTGTTTGCAATAATGGTACATGTAGAAAGCTAGACTGGGGAAAACAATCAGATTTTGATCTCTGGCAGTATAATTGTCGAACTGATATAACTCTTTGTGATGTTGACATCCCATGTGAAGCTATCCTATGTGATGATATAAATTGTAAGAAACAGGAACATTTCATGGCTGTGCTCAACATGTATGAAACAATAGTGACAGGCCTCAATGATAGTAATCCCCTTATTATTGAGAAGAAGAAGCATAGAATCATGCCTGGTTGGAGTGTGCATGTGTCTGATCTATATTCAGAGGCTAAAGATGCCACTCAAAAATGGGTATTGGCTGGTAAAATAAGATACGGACCAGAATTTGAGAAGAAGAAAGAAGCAAATGCTGAGTTTAAGTATGCGTTGCGCTTTATTAAGAAGAATGAACAGATGTTGAGAGCAAACTCTATGGCAGGAAACCTTGGGCAGAAAGACAGTATCGCTTACTGGAAAGAAGTTAAAAGAATTAATAACAGTAAAATACCGCAGTCGGCTAATATTGATGGGATTACTGGAGATAAAAATATTGTGGAGTTATGGCGAAAGTATTATAGTAAGCTTTTTAACTGTGTTCAGAGTGCTGATTTTAATATACGTATAGCTGATGACAATAATGGCATGGTGATTAAGCCAGGTGAAGTGTGCAATGCTATTGGAAAACTGGCATTGAATAAATCATGTGGTTCTGATCAATTAACAGCCGAGCACCTGAAGTATGCTAGTAATAGAATATCGGTGTTGCTCTCTATGTGTTTTTCTGGCTTCCTATCACATGGAATATTGCCTGACTCTATGCTGTCCGTAATCCTGGTGCCAGTAATTAAAGATAAAACATGTAAAGTATCAAGTTCAGATAATTATAGACCAATAGCTCTTGCAAGTGTATTATCTAAAGTCTTAGAGCGAATTTTATTAGACAGACTTCAGGGATACATAATGAGTTGTGACAATCAATTTGGTTTTAAAAATGGACATAGCCCAGACTTGTGTGTTTACACATTAAAAGAGGTGGTGTCCAAATATAATAGACATAACTCCACTGTATTTTTCTGCTTTTTAGATGCATCTAAGGCTTTTGATCGCATCAACCATGGCAAACTTTTTATTAAACTGCAAGAGCGAGGGGTTCCTTCATACTTACTACGTATTATGTATTACTGGTATACAAAACAAACTATGCAAGTCAGATGGGGGACAACTGTCTCAACATGTTTTCCAGTTACAAATGGGGTAAGACAGGGGGGGATATTGTCACCAATTCTGTTTAATTTGTATATGGATGAACTGTCAAAGAAATTACATGAATGCAAGACTGGATGTATGGTTGGAGATAGGCTCATTAATCATTTAATGTATGCTGATGACTTGGTAGTAATGACACCTTATAGTGCTGGTTTACAGCAACTACTTAAAGTATGTGCTGAGTATGGGGTGCAATATGACATCCAATATAACCCTATTAAAACTGTGGTAATGATGATTAAATCTAAGGCGGATCAAAAGCTGATATTTCCATCTTTCTATTTGTCCAAACAAGAACTTAAAGTTGTAACAAAGGTAAAATATTTGGGCCATGTGTTGAGGGATGATTTAAGTGATGATGATGATGTACTGAGACAGTGCAGAAAGTTATATGCCCAAGCAAATATGCTTGCGCGCAAATTTAGTTACTGTTCTGATGATGTTAAAATTGAACTCTTTAAAGCCTACTGTACTCCATTATATTCCCCACATCTATGGCACAACTATAGAAAAGGAATAATGAATAAGATCAAGGTTGCATATAATGATGCTTTAAGAATTCTGTTAAAATACCCTAGGTGGGAGAGTGCAAGTTTATTGTTTGTTGCCTCAAATGTTCCAACATTTCATGCACTGTTAAGGAATTTTATATATAAATTTATGTGTCGAATTAATAGATCCGGTAACGGAATTATAAAATCGATAAATGATCCTTTTTTAAGTGATTCTAGATACACTTCATTGTTCTGGAAATACTGGATACATGAACTGTATGTTGTTTGAACAAAGGACTATTTTTCATGTGTGTTTTTATATAAGTGTGTTTTTTGTATGTTGTTGTATTATTTGTTTGTTCTTAATGGACTTGAGTCTGTCAATAAAGATACTTCTTATTCCCCCCACCGATTCACGACGTCCCGAAACGAGGTCAGCAGCACACCATCGCCACTATACACAGTGTTAATGGTGCACTGCTTTCCTCTCCTGAGATGCCGGATGGTGGACCAGAATTTCCTCGAAGCCGTCCGGAAGTCGTTTTCCATTGCCGCACCGAACTCCTCCCATTTTGCCTCAGCAACCGCCGAAGCCGCATTCCACTTGGACAGCCGGTACCCGTCGGCTGCCTCCAGAGTCCCACAGGCCAAAAAGGCCCGATAGGACTCCTTCAGCTTGACGGCATCCCTTACCGCTGGTGTCCACCAGCGGGTTCGAGGACTGCCACTGCGACAGGCACCGGCCACCTTACGGCCACAGCTCCAATCGGCTGCCTCAACAATGGAGCCGCGTAACATGGCCCATTCGAACTCAATGTCCACCCGCCTCCCCCGGGACAAGGGAGAAGCTCTGCCGGAGGTGGCGTTGGAACTCTTTCTGACAGGGGATTCCGCCAGACGTTCCCAGCAGACCCTCACAATACGTTTGGGTCTGCCAGGTTGGACCGGCATCTTCCCCCACCAACGGAGCCAACACACCACCAGGTGATCAGTTGACAGCTCCGCCCCTCTCTTCACCCGAGTGTCCAAAACATGCGGCCGCAAATCCGATGACATGACTACAAAGTCGATCATCGAACTGCGGCCTAGGGTGTCCTGGTGCCAAGTGCACATATGGACACCCTTATGTTTGAACATGGTGTTCGTTATGGACAGTCCGTGACGAGCACAGAAGTCCAAAAACAGAACACCGCTCGGGTTCCGATCGGGGGGGCCGTTCCTCCCAATCACGCCCCTCCACGTCTCACTGTCATTGCCCACGTGACCGTTGAAGTCCCCCAGCAGGACGAGTGAGTCCCCAGGGGGAGCGCTCTCCAGCACACCCTCTAAGGATTCCAAAAAGGGTGGATACTCTGAACTGCTGTTTGGTACATATGCACAAACAACAGTCAGGACCCGTCCCCCCACCCGAAGGCGGAGGGAGGCTACCCTCTCGTCTACCGGGGTAAACCCCAACGTACAGGCGCCGAGCCGGGGGGCAATAAGCATGCACACACCTGCTCTGCGCCTCTCACCGTGGGCAACTCCAGAGTGGAAGAGAGTTCAACCCCTCTCGAGAGGACTAGTACCAGAGCCCAAGCCGTGTGTGGCCGGGCCTGGTGGCCGGGCCCCATGGGTGCAGGCCCGGCCACCGGGCGCTCACCAACGAGCCCCACCTCCAGCCCTGGCTCCACAAGGGAGCACCCGCGTCCGGGCAAGGGAATCGTGTTTCAAATAATTGTATTCTTCATAAGGGGTCTTGTGAGCCGTGCTTAGTCTGGCCCCTCACCTAGGACCTGTTTGCCATGGGTGACCCTACCAGGGCCATAAAGCCCCAGACAACATAGCTCCTCGGATCACTGGGACACGCAAACCCCTCCACCACGGTAAGGTGCCGGCTCACGGAGGGGTAGTTGAAACCAGCAACTAGCTTTTTCAAAACTATTGTGAAATCTGTTCCAAGTTACAGAGAATAATCAACAGCTCACTTCAGCCAGACCAGCAATCTAAGCCCTTCAGAGTAGCTGCCGTGACATCACTTCTAAAATTCTGTAATTAATTAATTAATTAATTAATCAATTTTTTGGGGGGGGGCTGGAGTTAGGGTTGGGGAAAATAGCCAACCAAGTCGGATAAGTTGACTTTAACAGTAGGTCCACTAAAAATGTCTGCCTCGAAGCTCCGCCTAGATATGTGAGTGATCACCAATAGTGCCACAGTTTCTCCAACACAATGTGGATTTTGGCTTAAATTACCAACGGGGTTCTAAAAAAAAAAAAAATCAAATTTTCGTTTTCTAGTCATATTCTCTCCAAAGATTACTAGTGATACCCAAGTGGCAATTCAAGCATATGTCCTCCCATGTTCTTTCCTCTATTATCACGTTTCATTTCAAGTTCCCATTTTCTCTTTTAAATCAAGTGTATTATCAGACATGTCAGCAGTTACGATGTCATATATTTGTGAATCATGGTTCTTAGTAGGGATGTAACGATATCCTAACATCACGATACGATATTGTCACGATATGAAGGTCACGATACGATAATTATCATGATATTTTTGGCGATATTTAAAAAAGATCACTATATTGTAAAAACAGAGCTCATACTAAAAAAACAAAAAAAACAAAAAAAAAACACAGTATTGTGCTTTTGTACCTTACAGCAATGCATATCATAACAAGCACACATTGATGGCTTCACAAGCAAATTAGGTTCTCCTCATCTGGCAATTAGCATAGATTTTAAACATAGAAGGCCAAAACATCCCCATCCATCCATCCATCCATCCATCCATCCATCCATCCATCCATCCATCCATCCATCCATCCATCCATCCATCCATCATCTAACGCTTATCCGGAGTCGGGTCGCGGGGGGCAGCAGCTTTAACAGGGAAGCCCAGACTTCCCTCTCCCCAGCCACTTCAACCAGCTCCTCCGGCGGGATCCCAAGGCGTTCACAGGCCAGCCGAGAGACATAGTCTCTCCAGCGTGTCCTGGGTCATCCCCGGGGCCTCCCACCGGTGTGACATGCCCGGAACACCTCCCCAGGGAGACGTCCAGGAGGCATCCGAACCAGATGCCTGAGCCAATTCAGCTGGATCCTCTCAACGCGGAGGAGCAGCAGCTCGACTCTGAGCCCCTCCCGAATGACCGAGCTTCTCACCCTATCTCTAAGGGAGAGCCCGGACACCCGACGGAGGAAACTCATTTCGGCCGCTTGTATCCGGGATCTTGTTCTTTCGGTCACGACCCACAGCTCGTGACCATAGGTGAGGGTTGGAACGTAGATCCACCGGTAAATCGAGAGCTTCGCCTTTCGACTCAGCTCCTTCTTCACCACAACAGACCGATACAGCGTCCGCATCACTGCAGACGCTGCACCGATCCGCCTGTCGATCTCCCACTCCATCCTACCCTCACTCGTGAACAAGACCCCAAGATTCTTGAACTCCTCCACATCCCTAATGAAAATTAAATTGCACAAATAAACTAGCCACTAGAGGGTGCTACAACTACAAAAATGGAAATAAACCAGACTTTTTTTTAACAGATGTGTTCCTTTTAAATATTGTGAACATGACGACGATGATAGTGTGGCAGTTTTAATATCACGATATTGCCCTTATCGTGACATCCCTAGTTCTTCGTAGGCAAATGATGTGCAGTTACAATAATGAAGTATTTTTCCACTGTTGTATGTTCTCTTTTAAGCTTGTCTCTTTTTATGTGAGTATATAGTGCCTAATTGGTAGGTATCTGAACATATCTTTTGGTGGTAGTGTGAACTGAGTCTGCAATTGGAAGAAGAATTTCATTTAATTCCCCTCAAACAATTGATCAATCGTTGTCAGCCCATTGCATTCCCAACGCTTGAATCTACTGTCCCATACTGACGACAGATGTCAATGTTCCCGCAATGTAGAGCTTGCTCCTCCTAATCTCATCCTGACTGCCCTCAACGTATGCTTAATACATGTTTTCTACCTAAAATTAGTCCACCGTTTCTTACTCAAAAAGGGAAAGGCTCTGCACTGAGTTATGCTCTATTTGAAGCCATCTAACATCCTGGTTATTGTATATCCATTGAGTAATAACAACGACTTGACTCGCCCAATAGTAATGTTTCAGGTTCAGATAGCTCTCCCTTATCCTTTGTTGCGCACATTAGTCTCACTTGAGGCCGTTCATTTGGCCTAACAGACCTGGAAATGAGTTTGTCCAAGGCTGTAAAAGTAGACGACACGTGGGAACTGTCAACTTCCGCTTACCCGCAGGACTTAAATCGGGAAATATGTCCTGATCGACTCTCCAATTAAAGGGTTAGAAATTCCCCTTTTTCCTCACCAGCTCTAAGGCGTTAGTGTGAGGAGACGGGAATTAAATAAGCCGATATATCAAAGTGGATTCACCTAGGTTTGTTCACTGTCTTCTTATCATGAGGCCAATCCGTTTTCATCCACCTATCAATCCTGAGTGAGTAACCACACACACAGGGCCCAGGAATGATAATCTGAACACCTCACTTAAATTGGCAGCTCCACTTTTCTAAGTTGTTTGCATTTGTTATTGACCTAGTAATTTAATAATCCTTGTTAGAATCATACGGATTTGTTACATATCAAGCTGGAGTATTTGACTTTATTAATACAGATGGAGACACTCATTAGATGTTATTCGAGTGCACTTACCTTTTTCCAAACGTCCGTTGCTGTTGTCCTCCTCGAAGAGGGAAAAAATAATATTGATGCGGACTTATAAAATGTCCAAAAATAAATAAAATAAAATCAAAAACAAATAATAAGGTCTTATAGAACGACCTCGGACTCATAGAACGTCCAAAAATAAATAAAATAAAATCAAAAACAAATAATAAGGTCTTATAGAACGACCTCGGACTCATAGAACGTCCAAAAATAAATAAAATAAAATCAAAAACAAATAATAAGGTCTTATAGAACGACCTCGGACTCATAGAACGTCCAAAAATAAATAAAATAAAATCAAAAACAAATAATAAGGTCTTATAGAACGACCTCGGACTCATAGAACGTCCAAAAATAAATATAATAAAAATTAAAACAAACCAAACAAACTAATTAAATCACAATTAGTTTTTAAATCATTTTATTTGGACTTATAAAACGTCCAAAAAAATAAATAAAACCAAAAATAAATAAAATAAAGATTAAAACAAAACAATAAAATGATTGATTCAAAAATTGTCTTTTAAACAATTTTATTGACAATAAAAGATAACCAATATAAATCATCAAAATCACATTTAATGATAAAACTTTAAATCAATCAAAATAAAATAAAATAAAATAAAAACAGAAAATTAAGAATAATATAAACCTTTTACAATAAGCTTTATAAGATTGATCATTTCTCAAAAAAGCTTAAGACCTGATTGACAATAAGATGTTTTTGGCAAAAATAATTTTAAAGATATGAGAGTGTATTAAATGGCCCCTACCCTAACACGCGATTAGTCATTCATATCTTCCTATTATACATCATTATTGCTAAAGGATTTGTACATTACCAATCAGAGAAGAAGTATTCCAGTCACGGCTTAATCCCAGTCCTTCGTAAAAAATCCAAAGTCCCAGGCAGGCAGCTATAATCCTTCTTCGAGAATGCACTCTGTCCAGACCATCGCAGGGTAAAAAAGACCCCGATCGTAGCTGGTGACGGCTTTTTATCACCTTCGGGCAGACCACCGACTTCTTCCGTGAATGTCCTTCCGCCTCCTCATATCAAGTCGCACTTGCTGGGACTCATTTCCAGTAATCTTCCACAGACGAGCCATGAAGATGAGTCATGAGGTCATACATTCCTTACAAATGTGTCATGGATACACAGCGTTGCATGATGAGTCATACATGAAAATATGTCAAGGTCTTCAGCTCTATTCGACAAATGATGAACGTTAAAATCAATAAAATCATATATATATTAATTAAGCAAACATGAATAACATATATATACATGACATGTTAAATCCCAAATTCTCTCAGCTTGAACTTAACAGGTTAATTCTAATCTCTGTTGCACATCTTGTATATATCTTTGTTAAATCAAACAATACATACAGATAATCTTTTCAATGCAGTTACAGCAATATTATCAGCGATAAAAGACAGTATCGATTATAAATGAAAGAAAAGAAAAAGAAAGACAGGAAAACTTCATAGTTGGCTTTCAATGTGTTACAAACATTGATCCAAAAATCAGGTTAACAATTATCGAATATAGATTGTGTTGTGTATTATTATTTAATTCAGGATATCATTTATTTATATTTAATTTGTATCTTATATGGAATGTCCGGGCAATGCTGAGTGGGTGGCTTAGTTGTACAGGTTTGGCGGCATCTGGTGGTTACTTTGAGGAACTACACCCAGAGGCCAAAGTTTAATTATCAGTCCTATAGACACCTATTGGTCTCTAACTAAGAATTGAGTCTAGCCCATTAATTTGCTATCTCATTTTACATGATATGGCGTTTCATCTGACCCACTCAATCTACTCAATTCAACACCCCCTCCTAGAGATCAATGGTGTCCAAACTGATCAACCGCAAAAGCCTCCAACTCCAACCAGTCACCTGCATTCAACCCCCTTGTGTCCTCCGGCAACGGAGACACCGGGGATTCAGAAGGCAAGGAGTCGGACGGAGGATCAGTAAGAGGAGACCACAGGCCCAGTTCACCTATCATCAGGGAGGGAGATGACCCCCGTTCCACCCCCATCCTCGCCTTGCACACCCTCCAGGTCATCAGTGGTCGATGTAACCGTGGGGGAGGGTGATCTCAACAGTGGCACAACCTTACCAACTGGAATATCCTGTCGGGCGGCTCTGGGTTCCCCAGGCTCGTCAACCCGGTCCAGGAAGGGCGAGGAGGGCGTTACAGGCTCGTAGGGCCACTCATCCCGATTGGATCCGACCTGTCTCAAAGGAGTGGCGGCTACACAGAAGCCAGCCAAGGTGTTGAATGTCAAGCGCCGAGCACCGTCAGGCAGGCGCCATATCATGCGCGTTAAAAGGAAAGTTCCCCCGATAAATTCACCCTCAACGTTAAAATAATAACGTATCTCTTTCAAGCGACTTTGAACCAAACCTTCCAACTTACTTGAGCCCGCGAGGTCAGCAAAGCCAGGCCATATCCAGGAACCACACTGGATATCAATGAAAAAATCACTGACGAAATTTAGAAAAAGCCCGTCTGGTATGAGCCACATTTCTCTACCCTCATCCACTGCGGGCAAAGGATAGCAGCAATGTCCATAGAAAGCGTCCCCCACCACCCAAGCGGACGTGAGGAGATCACTTCCACAGAAGACACACTGCGGCTGATCCTGGTTATCCTGTTAAACACACATCCAAAATTCGACAATTCTTAGACCCGAGGGAAACCTAAAATATTGCGGCTCCCAATATATACATTCTAATCTTAGTCTAAGTTTCCATCCGCATCTACTCCATCAATGCGGAACACCTCTACTACGGGAGAGCGAGAGTGTGGTCGCTCTTCCGAGTAGCGGAACCTCTTGGCGGGAGAGTAAAAAAAAAATACATAGATAAAAACCCAAATTACTAAAACCAAGTGGTCGACCAGACATAACCAAAGGAGAATTAAAATTATTCCCCACACTACTAACTTAGTTGTTCGCTATATCCGACACAACAATAAAAAAGCCATATTATAAAAATTATCCAATATTCCACTTCATTACTCACGTTTTGAAGGGCGCCTGGTCTTCCAATAATACCTTTACCCAAAGCATTACAAGCCATGGTTAGTTGTTGGTTACTGTTCCGCCAAAAGATTTCAGTGAGAAGTGAGGAAGTCAGGGCTAGGGCGTCTTATCTATAATTGGATCGATCCCGCCCTTTTCTGAAGCCCATCCCCACTTCTCAATAATTTCCCCTTAGTCGGCCCCCCCATTTTTTCTGCAGCTCGTTGGCCAATAACTGAGCTTTAACCTTATTTGGTGAGGTTTTCTCTTTATAATTTCGGTGGGTAGATAATGCCAAGATCCCTCTTTTGATAACTGCAACAGCTATAACTGCTGACAGAACAATTCCTGACACTAGCAGGAACCATACTCCCACATCATATAATAAACCATACAGCCCTGTACTTATCCCAATAACCGCCGTCTCTGCTACATCTTCTACAACTTCCACGGCTGTAGTGGCCACAGTTTTTACTACACCTTTTATTGCCAATCCTATTCTCTCATACCAAGTACATACATGTTCCCCCTTATGATCATATTCGTCACTGTGTCCACAATGCAGCCATCTTTCAGCAGGTTCGTGGCATGTGCCAGGGCCATAAATTTTATTAAATCCCAGCCAATCAAACCCTATAACTATATCCCCTTTACAAAGGGTCTTCCTAAATGCGTGACCTTCTAAGATCTGCATAATAGAGTCAGGAGGCTTGGGGATCATTCTTAATCCTACCATTTTGGATAAGTCATGATCTTTGTCCCACCGCGTACAATATTCTCTACCTGCAGCTTGACTCCGGATCCATTGATTACTATTATCCTTGATCCATACTGCCCCCTCATAGTTGGCATAATTTTCATCGCGATAACGTACATTACAAAAATTCTGAAATCGGGAGACTTTATAACAGGGTATACGTGCTAATACAATTGTGCATTCATTACAATTTTTCACGGACTCTCCCCCCTTACACAACATTTCCCATGGTCTTGGATTAGCATATAAGGCTGGTCTTTCAATGTCAGGCCAAATATCGTTCTCTTTAGAGTACACCGTCGCCATATATTGGTATTTAATCCAATAATTCTCCGACTCTCCTAAGCAAGGTATCACATCCTGAACCATCTCATCTTTATTGAGCCCCCACCACGTCTTACTTTCATCTCTCGTGTGTCCTTCTCTCCATGCCTGGAGCACTCCTTTAATCGTTAGGTTTGTGTTCAACCCTGTACAGTTATATATCCAATGAGTCAAAGGTGGCGTTCCTGTCTCCACCAAGGGGCATCGTGGTGAAATTCCACTTATCCACTCCTTCCTATGCAATCTGTTATACATTCTCAATGCTACACATTGGTCAATTTTATCAAAATCCCCTTTTGGGACATTATATAAATCATCCGGTGTAGGAATACGTTGAGCCCACATCCGTGCCCATACTACTTTTAACACATTTATTCCCAAAGTTTTATTAAAGGTTGATTTCAATATATATGTATCTCTTTTCCATATCCACGGAAAGGAATCATTTAGCCATACTTCATATTTCACTTCTATTTTCTCTTGATCTAATGCATTTCCGGCATATAATCTAATAAAGTGACTCAGGATTAACCTTACATCACGCCTAAGCCCTATATCGGAGGGTGTAATTATATTACCCTCATCTGCATAACAAAACATATGATAGGGCTCAAAACAATATTTCATCATATTCCAATCACAATGGCTATTATTATACGACTGGGCCTTTTCTAACATTAACTTGCATCCTGGCCGTCGCGTTATTACTAATTTTTTCTGTGATATTGGTACAGGCTTTTCGAATTTTGCAAACCGACGTAATTTAAGAAATTTAGGTGACCTACCTGATGATGGAGTAGGAGTACCTGGCAAGTAATCTGTGGTCCCGTTGGTCCCTGGCTCCTCGCACCGAAAGGTTATACAGTTCCAACATGGTTCCCCTGCTGGGCGAAATTCGGTACAAGTGTCATTCCGTGGGGCCGCCGGGTAGGTGAAGTCAGGGGCGTCATGGTCTGTCTTCAACCAGTATCCACCTGTTGCATCTGGTAGTCTTGCACAATATTCGTTGAAGTACCAAGCAGGTTCTTCCTTCCCGATCTGGACCCAGTTCTTTCTGATGATTCTTTGTTCTTGCTTCTCCAGACATAACAAGGTAATATTGACTGTAAAGTCGCTTGTTGTGTTATCAACTCGTAAAATCACTGGATGTGCACACTTGCTTTTTGATTTCGCAGGATATATAATACTTCTTCTCAAGACCTCTAGGGTTTCATTATAATATGTGCTGTTAAAGGTGCGAAGATAGGAATTTATTACTGCTATCTTCTCCCTTCTCCATTCTACCCCACAGGGTTTTTCCTCTCCAGCACCGCAGGCTCCCTTCTCCCTTCTCCATTCTTCACATACATGCTTCACTTCCACCTTCCAACACGTCTGGTTGGTTACTTTAGTGGTGCCATGTCGTATTTCTACTAGGTCGAGGGGATTAATCGGGGCTGTGCTAGCGATGCTAGATTTTTGTCTCATCAAATAATATATCAAAAATATTACCATAAAACAAAGTTTGATAGTTATCAAAACCTTTCCATACCTCCAATTTTGTCGCTGGCGGTTGATAGCTTTAGGTTGTTCATCAACTGTGTCCGGTGGGTCTTCTAGCTTAGTACTAGAGCTTAGCTCTAGTATTACTAGCTTGCTACAACCTTGCTCTTCCTCCATCTCGTAGCTCCGTTTCATGCTTTCTTCTTTTGGTCTTGTCCTTTAAGGACTGTTGCGTTTTAACATCTCATTAGCTCCTCCTCCTTTTCTTGGGGGTTGGCCTTCATTACACAATTATCTTATCTTTTTACAAAAACTTATTTTCTTTTAAAATAGGCGGGGGTTTTTTTTTTCCCTTCTTAATTTATTGATAATCAATTTTCCTAGCTTTTTTGATCTTTTGACCACTTATCTTCATCATGTCTGGCCCTTCCTCCATTCCGCCTTTGACCTCGCGGCTGGAGTTTCCAATACTTTACCCATCTCCATCTGTTCCTCCTGGGGAAAAACGGAATGAGGGGCCCTTCTACACTTTCTCACCAATTCCTTCCATCTAGGTGATTTATACTGACATGGATTTGCCTCGTTAAAACTAGGACATCCACGTAGCGATCCAATGTCTTTTGTGGTCGCCGACTACATGTCCTTCACCGGTACAACCCGGGTATGGACATCCTTGACACCATTTTTCCTTTGGGCGACCTCTAAGGTCAGATTTTCCCCTGACATGGGTCACTCGTTCTTGCCCGAGCCTTCCCTCACTTAATAAACTCGCATTAAGTTTTTCTAGCTTTTCTGTGGCCACCTGAGCTAATGCCATCATCTTCTCATTACCACTAGGCCTCATTTTTTCACTCTTTTCATCTCTATAGGTTCTACCACTATACATTCTTATCTGTGCACTACTATGGCACTCCCCATAAAAAATACATTTGGGGTGAAGCCGCTTGGCCTCCTCCTCCGTACTCATTGACACTTCCATTCCCAATGAGTATATACCCTCATAAGGTTTCATGGCCATCATTATTTTTACTTTTATCCAGTATCCTGTGTCAGACCTCGTATCTTGTTGAGGCGACACCACTGGACTCACCCTTACTACTGCTGTTTTAGCCTTATATTCCATTTTATCCAATGTAGCGTACATTAACACATTACTACTACACATACTACTAATATTTATTACCCTTTCTTGTGGGACGTCAGGTAATGTTTCCATCGGAATATCCCCTCGGGCTAACACACCATTGATTACTGTGGCCCAGGGTACCCCTGGTTCAACTACACACTTAGGTTCAACATATATTAGAGTTGGCGTCGCCTCCGAGCCAACAATAAGCGGAGCCGGGCGATACTCACCTCCTTCTGGCGGCCAGTTGTTGTAAAGCAGCGCCTGAAATCTCGAGTCGCACGTCCTCTCGTTTATCTCCATAGGCCAATAGGTCAGCAAATCGGAACTCAGCGACTTTATCGGGGTTTCCGCTCTAGTTAACTGCCACCCTTCGGCTTCCCCAGCTCTTATCAGTGAACCTCTTCCCATTCTCATCCAACAATGTTGACAATACAATACCTTCTCTCCATCCCACATACATTTACAATACTGTGCATCTGTATTCTCTTGCGGGGCTAAATCCCACTGAACATGCACTTTTATTCTAGGTAGGCTCTTTATTCTACAATACCCACATACCTGTATTTCAAATATCTTAGCCGTGCCTACCTCGCTCAAATCCGGCTTAAGCTCGTCCAACCAGCCTTCGTCGGATATCTGTTCCACATTCCACTGGCTCCTCGACTCTTCGCTTCCACTACAAATTATGCAGGTCAAGATAGCCGGTTGCCAACTAAAATCTTCTACTCTATTAACAATATATCCTCTTATTGCATTTATCCAAAGATTAAATGCCCTACCAACCATTACTTCCTTTTCAGTCCTCCGCACGATGACAGCTCCTTTCACCATAACGAGCTTGACAAAGGGCGGAGTGGCTTGTTCCATCTTTTAATTATTTGTCTTACTCCTTAGCTTTAGGCTGAATTAACTGGCATTGGTTTTAGCTGCTCTACCCCTTGGAGTCCCTTCTTTTTTAATCGCACTGTATTTCTGTCTAAAACTTCTTCAATGATGTCAGATTGGTCATACTTCGCTTTTACTGCCTGACTATCGGATGGACCATGAGATTTTATCCACACTCTCTGTCCTACCTGAAATGGGCACTTTCCTTTCTGAGTGTTTTCTGTACTTTGCATTCGTCCTACCTCAGGAGCGACAAAGGGGCGCTGGTTTAATTCCTCTGAAGGGGAAGGTCTATCTGCTCTGCTCCTCCCATTCAAGTCCTTGACCAACTCCACCAATTTTTCACTCCATTCTTTTCCATTAGCATTTTTCCCGAGCCAACTTTTAACTAGGCCAATGGTTCGTTCAGCCACGCCATTAGCTTGAGGGGTGTAAGGCGGAGAGTAAGTCCTCATTATTCCCCACTTTTGACACCACCTGTCTATTGTAGCGTTTTTGAAATGAGTTCCATTGTCAGTTCTTAACTCTCTCGGTATGCCTAACCACATACAACCCTCTTCCAGCGTTTTTAGTACGCTATTAGCATTCGCATTACGCACCGCTTTTAATCCAAAATGTCCTGACATCGAATCTACAAGCACAACAAGATACTTCTCACCTTTAGTGCCGTTTACTCCCATGGGGCCTGCTACGTCCATGCAAACTGATGCCCATGGAACAGTGCTTTTAATCGTCAATCCGTCCACTCGTTGCCCTCGGCGTCCTGCATTATACTTATTACACAACTCGCAATTTCGTATAACTGAACGGATTTTCTTTTCTGGGATCCAAAGTTCCAGTTTCTCCAGCTCTCTCTTTGTGGGCAAGGCACCTCCATGGCCTAGCGCTTCATGTACGGCCTTAGTCACCTCACACACAAACTCATCTGGGACCACTTTTCCTCCTTTGGGGGTATTGTCCCATTTTTCTGCTCCTACAATTACCAATCTTCTCTCTTGGACGTATTTATCTATTTCATCATTTCCTCTCCAGTGAGCCCCCTCCTTGACGTGGGCTTTCTGGTGAACAACATCGATAGTCATATTTAACCTTAACTCGGCTATTTTCTTCCATAACTCAGCATGAGCAATTTCTTTACTCCTCGCCCCTTCAAACCCATTTTCTTCCCAAATGGATAAATCTTCTCTGAGCGCCTGGGCGCAATAGTGACTATCGGTTATAAGTCTTACTCGACTCACGTGTAATCTTATGGCCTCCAACAATCCTTCTAACACCGCTGTAGCCTCTCCTGCTTGGGCACTGCCAGGAGTCTGACCTTTCCTGCGGCATATCTCTTTACCATTGTGTTTCAGGATGAAGCCCCAGTGGGCATACTGGTCTTCACCCTTTTTGGATCCATCAGTGTATAGAATCCATTCATATGGTTTCTCCTCACTATTTACAGTTTTCGCCTGTTTTTTAGATATGGATTTTGCTGGTCCTATCTCTAGGTCAGGGTCAAGCAGGATATCTTCCCACCTCCCCCATCTCACATTCGTCGCTTTAGTACTTTCTAGTGTGTCTTTACGCAGGTATCGATGTACTTGACTCTGCGTAACAACTTTTATGCCTTGTCCCTGGGCTAGGTCTTTTAATGTTCCCCAATATTTAGCAAGAACCGCTAATTCTCTCTCCTCCTGGGGAAACTTTTTCTCAACATTATTTATAGTATAAGTCCATAGTGTCACTAAGCCGGCACCTTCATTACTAACACTTACCATTGCATTATCTTCATCACATTGTATCTCGGCAACCAACCTGACTTCCAAGCTTCTCGGTTCGAGGCGTATAGCATTTTTTACTACGTTTTTAAGCCCTTCTAAATTCTCTTGGTCTTTAGCTGACCAAGGCCAATCTTTTGTTTTCTTTTCATTAGGATTTTTACGCAATCGGGCATAAAGGGGTCTCGCAAATTTCTGATAATACGGAACATGATCTCGAACATAATTACACAGTCCTAATATTTTCTGTAGCTCGTTCTCGGACGTTGGAGGCAAAATCTGTTCTATTTTCTCTCGATACGCTTGCGACAGCCCCAAGTCTTCAGACACTTGGAATCCCAAGTAATCTACCTCAAACCTGGCCAGCTGACACTTCTTAAGATTTAGTTTTAATCCTGTCTCCGTCACTCGTTCGATTACGGCCTGCAGAATCTCCAAATGTTCCTCCTCCGTGTCACTAGCGATGAACACATCATCGATGTAAACTGTGACTGGGAGACCTTCCAAAATATGCAAGACAGCTGATTGAAATACATTCGGGGAGTTCTTATATCCTTGCGGCAACCTCTGCCAAACGTATGCTTTTCCTTTATGCGTAAACGCTGTTTTCCCTTGTGATGCTTTGGCAATTCTCAGGGAAAAGAATCCATTTGCAAGGTCAATACATGATTTATACTTCTTTACTCTTAATGTTTTTAAAGACGCCTGGGGGTTTATGAGGCTCGCTCGGTTAGCCACCGTTCGGCGGTTTAGAGCTTTAAAGTTAATGACTGGCCTCCATCCCCCTCCTACCGCTTCAGGTTTTTTAACAGCTTGAATTGGGCTATTGGTAATAGGGTTTAGTTCTTCACGAATAATGCCAAGTGCTAATAATTCTTTTACAATTACCTCCATTTCAGCCACTGCTCCGGGGTTGAGGGGATATTGCCTCACTGGCGGATGTACCCCCCCAATTATAATATGCACATAATTTGCGCCTAAATCACCGCAATCATTCTTAAAATGTGCGATGGCGGCTTTGTCTAGAATTTCACCTAATTTCTTTTTCCCTTCCAGTGTTAATACACTGTCTTGGATTTGTTGGGCTTTTACGGCAGGTACATCTACTGATTTATACCATTCTTGGTCGGGTATTATTTTTGTAGGGCCTACTTTCACTAATTTAGGTTTTAGTTTTTCCCATCTCTTTTTCGCAACTTGCCTTTTATTTTTAGGTATCTTCATTTCTTCTGCATCTTTTAATGTCAACAAATTGTATGGTCCTAACACCCACACAATTCCCTTCCAAATCCCTACCGGCATTTTGGCAATCGAGCCATCAGCTACCATTACTTTTAGGTGTCCGATTCGTTTTAAGGCTCTACGGGTCATGGACACCTCGGCCCCTGTGTCTACTAAATAGGGCACTCCCTCCACCTTAGCATAAAGGTTATCCCCTATTCTGTAAACCCCTTCTAGGGTGACCCGTGCCTTTGTTTCCATTATTTCCCAGGCCCCCCGGAGGCTGCAGCCTTGCGAGCCTCGAGGAAGGCCTTCCTTTCTTCTGGGTTCAGTTTGTCAAATTCTTCTTTGGGCATATATGCTAGACCTGGTCTTCGCACTGCTGGCTGTTGTCTTGGTTGGGGCCTCGTCTGCTGTCCTGGCTGGGTGGCCTGTCTCTGATTCCAGTTCGTTCTCTGCTGCTGAGGTCTCACGTAGGGGACAGTCTGAACTGGTTGCTGAGCTCCCTGCTGGACCTGCTGTTCGCTCCCTCGGGTGCGACTAGCGACTGGTCCGGTTCTCCTTTTCTCAGCGTTATGCTTAGTTAGGCGATCCCACTTCTTAACGGAGGCTTCAATTTTCAGCGTTGTGCTATATGGGGCCATTTTCACAAAGTCAGCTTCGTTCCCTCTGTCCTTGACAATCATCCGCAGCACTTTGATATACCTATTTGGAGATATAACTTCCTTAATTTTGTGCCACACATTTAGCAGTGAAACGTCCCTTTTGAGTTGCTCTCTAGCCCTGCTAATATGGGCATCTTCATCCTCATCTTCGCCGTCCACCCATCTTTCGTAGACCTGTTGTGGTGTTTCGTTTGGTCCGACAGGGCTAGCGATGATGTACTGAAGCCATAGTTTCTTAGCACCATCTCCTCCTGGGGCGTCTCTAATCATAGGCCATGTCTCAACTAAATACTCTTTAGCTGTCTCTAGCCTACCTTTTTGGCGAACCAACTCCTTCAAGGTCTTAAATTGTTGCACCTCCCCCTCCATGTCATGTGGTTGGGGTACTGGGTTTGGTACTATTGTAGTTGATCCCAGCTGTGTCACATATTGGGACTGTTGGTTCAAAGAGGTTCTTGGGGCGGCTGGTACCGTTACAGTAACCGCTGCTCCATCGTTATCAGAACCTGAATTTAGGTCATCGTCGGCTCTCAGCTCACATTTTGCTTTATTATTTATTGCTTTTTTAAGCCTTCTCAACATAAAATCATGTGCCACCGCCACGTAGCCATCCCTGAAATTCTTAGTCAGGTCTTGGTGAATTAATAATGTGGTATATGGCGGAGCCTGTAAAATGTTAATAGCCTCGCGATAAATTATTCGCATAGTTAGAGGCATTTTACTATCTAGCTTATTGAGCCAGGCAGGTGGATAGGGGCGATCTACTTGCCCTGCCTCGGGTACGTAAGCTCTTCGCCCATCCTTTGTCTCGATCCATCCCAGATTAAGATCTCTAGCTACCCTTGCTGAGGATTGGTACACGTCAAACGTAGGTTGAGGATTTTTCTTTCTTTTATTAACTGGTCTTGTAACTATTTTGGGGTTCTGGCCGGGGTTGCCCGGGTCATCTTCTGATGAGGTTGAGTCTTGGTCTTCGTCAGCGGGGTTAGCGCCAATCGCGGTCGAAACAGGAGCTTGCTCTTCATCGTCTTCCTCTTCGCTCCCATCTCCTGGCATCGCTAATGGTCCCATTGAGTTTACATTTCCCATATGCCTTTTTTGCGAAACCTGTGGCAGGGGCACCGGCGTTATGGGGGGTTGTCCCGGAAAGAGCTCCCGTGCTGTTCCAGGGGTAGACGTGACGGGGCTAAAGGTCACCGTTCCCCTTGGGGCCTTGTTTTTTCCCTTTGGGGTTTGTCTGCTCGGTCCCGCTTGCTCTTCGTCCTCCACCTCCCGGGCAGCTTCTAACTTCCTTCCACTTACCGGGAGAGGCACGGGAGATGTTTTAACTGGGGATGATGACTGGGGTGAGTCCCTGGGTTCTCCGTTTATTGATTGCTGGAGCTGGCGTCGTTCACGATCCATCTGTCTAGTACGGGTTAAAATCTCGTCTGTCACTGATTTAACTCGTTCCTCTCTCTGCTTTTTTGATATTACTATCACAAATTCTACTCCCGATGGTGTTGTTACAGGAGTCTTAGCTCTTAGAGTGAACGCTGCTACTGCTATGGACTCAGCCAGTTGCCACTGCATCTTTCCAGTTTTAATCCAATTTACAGCCATCACTATTCTCTCCGCTCCTTCTCCTAACGCTTTGTCGACCCCCCTCTCCAATGCTTTTGCCATCTCGTCCGCATATTGTGACTGATCGATTTTGGGGTTCCACTCTGTCCCTGGCACGTGTATTATCATGCCATAGGGAGTGTTCCCACCACTAGTTTTTGCCGCTATTATTGGCCGCTGATTATCTTTTTGTAATTCTTGTTTAACCTCTAATTCATATTCTTGTCCCGCTTCCTGCCTTAAAATGTTTCCAAGCGCTTTACTATGCGGTTTTAGTGATCTATCTGTTATTATCACTATAGCATCCCCCCGTATTTGCCAGGGGCTTCCCACATAGTGGCACAATATTACACCATTCCCGATTGAAAGCTTTTTTGTTTCCTCCGGCAGCCCACCCAGGGGCGCCGTTCTTATCAGGGGAGTCATTTTCACACTTTTTCCTGGGCTTTCATTTTCTGATGCTCCTGCATCCTCCTCATGGACACATGAGCCCATATCAACAAAGCCCTCTTCACCAACGGCCTCAGCTGGCCTTTTCCGCATTTTTTGTAACTCTTTCTGCTTTTGAACAAATCCCGACTGCTCCCAGAGGTTGAAGCTTAATTCTTCAGCCCCCTTGGGATTTGCTAATTCCACCCTTATCTGCATTTTCTCAGCGAGGGATTTAATCGTAGAGTCCCACTGGACTCCGGTGCTAGTTACTTCCACTACGTTATACACATCCAACAACACAGTCCACCAGTGGACCCAAAGGCCCACCGTCCCAGAGGTGCATCCCTCTTGGGGGTGGTTTACCACTACTGTTGCTATGCCCATTATTTCGGGAAATTCACTCACAAACACTCCTGTTTCCTTCACCGACCCTTCCACCTCAGCTGCGAGGTCGGTAGGACGGATTGAAGGGTTGTTTATTTCCAGGTGCCTTCTTGCTCCTGGTGGCCATCGATCTACACCTTCGCCCAGTAGCATAACCACTACTGGTATATCTGGTTGTTCTAGAGGATGGGGTGCAGGCATTAACCCTGCTACCCCCTCTGTAGGGCTGGGGGGCTTTCCCCTCCCATTTCTCCCTATTATTCTTTCCATTACTTCACTAGCGTGTTCTATAGCCCGCTTTGCTTTCTTATTGTAGGAGTGGAGCTATCTATTTCCGAAGCCTTCCCCGCGCGCTTTGGGTTCAGGGACGTACTTTAGCTCCTGGTTACTCAGCTCCGTACCCGTGTACGTTGCCTCTACCTCTATCGGGACTACCGCCTTCGGGTTTCCTACCTTTACTCGTCGGCGGATGTCCTCTCTCAAACGGTGGGGTGTGTTGTCCTTTCGGGTCGGTTGTAATCCTTCCCGCTTCTCTTCTCCGGGATCTGGATGTCTTCTTGTTCCAATGGACACGTCTGCTAGGAACCGAAAAAGGCTGCCTCCACTAGAACATTAGTCTAGTGGAAACACCTACCTTCTCTCCTTGGTTCTCGACGACTTTCTTCTTGTGCCAATGGACACTCCTGTCAGGAACCAGAAAAAGGCTGCTTCCACTAGAACATTAGTCTAGTGGAAATCCCTACCTTTTCTCCTTGGTTCTCGACAACTTTCTTCTTGTGCCAATGGACACTCCTGTCAGGAACCGAAAAAGGCTGCTTCCACTAGAACATTAGTCTAGTGGAAACCCCTACCTTTTCTCCTAGGTTCTCGACGACTTTCTTCTTGTGCCAATGGACACTCCTGTCGGGAACCGAAAACTTAAAATTTTTTCAAAAACTCCAGGAGAAAAGGCAAGAGACAGGGAATCAGGGTTAGGTTTGCAGCGTCAGCCTCTGACACTGAGTCCGCTATCCAAGAAAAGGGACTATAAATATTTTCAGGCACCCCGCAATAACTAAGCAAAGAGTATGGTAGTTTTGCTACAAATGGATACCTGAGATAACAAACCAATAAAATGGGCAACCGCACCCAATACGGAAAGCCTAAATAGCGCAAACCATAGTTTAACATCACAAGCCTAGAAGAGACTGCCTCTCTCCGAGCAGCCTCTCAACATTAACTCTAACTGTTCAAGCCCTCCTTCTTTTTGTGGACTGGCCTGAACCACCCCTTGACTCAGCCCCTCCCTCAGGAAAGCGCGGCGCAGCGCGCTCTGCCAAGTACACTATCAGTACCTTCACAGCTGACCAGAGCAGCAGGTCGCTGTTAAAGCCCATTCACTTTGAATGGCCTTCTCACACTCAACCTCTTTTAGAGTGCAAGTCTCCTGGGGGAGCCAGTCACCGTTTCTTTAACACAAAATAGTACAATCAACTTCAACTCAAAAATCACACTAGATTTTCACAATTAAAGAAGCTCTTTTCCATGAAACACTATTCATCAAAGAGACTATTTTGTGTTAGCTCAGGGTCGTATGACATGACAATTTATCAGCGAGTTCGCTATCAGCTCCAAGCACTGTGCCCTCTGCTCAGAGCCGCAAGTCTCGTTCACTCGGGTTCCTGTTTTGGGCCTCGATCGATCCCGATTTTGACAAAAATGAGTCAATCGAGCCCCACGTCTGGGCGCCACATGTCAACTTCCGCTTACCCGCAGGACTTAAATCGGGAAATATGTCCTGATCGACTCTCCAATTAAAGGGTTAGAAATTCCCCTTTTTCCTCACCAGCTCTAAGGCGTTAGTGTGAGGAGACGGGAATTAAATAAGCCGATATATCAAAGTGGATTCACCTAGGTTTGTTCACTGTCTTCTTATCATGAGGCCAATCCGTTTTCATCCACCTATCAATCCTGAGTGAGTAACCACACACACAGGGCCCAGGAATGATAATCTGAACACCTCACTTAAATTGGCAGCTCCACTTTTCTAAGTTGTTTGCATTTGTTATTGACCTAGTAATTTAATAATCCTTGTTAGAATCATACGGATTTGTTACATATCAAGCTGGAGTATTTGACTTTATTAATACAGATGGAGACACTCCTTAGATGTTATTCGAGTGCACTTACCTTTTTCCAAACGTCCGTTGCTGTTGTCCTCCTCGAAGAGGGAAAAAATAATATTGATGCGGACTTATAAAATGTCCAAAAATAAATAAAATAAAATCAAAAACAAATAATAAGGTCTTATAGAACGACCTCGGACTCATAGAACGTCCAAAAATAAATAAAATAAAATCAAAAACAAATAATAAGGTCTTATAGAACGACCTCGGACTCATAGAACGTCCAAAAATAAATAAAATAAAATCAAAAACAAATAATAAGGTCTTATAGAACGACCTCGGACTCATAGAACGTCCAAAAATAAATAAAATAAAATCAAAAACAAATAATAAGGTCTTATAGAACGACCTCGGACTCATAGAACGTCCAAAAATAAATATAATAAAAATTAAAACAAACCAAACAAACTAATTAAATCACAATTAGTTTTTAAATCATTTTATTTGGACTTATAAAACGTCCAAAAAAATAAATAAAACCAAAAATAAATAAAATAAAGATTAAAACAAAACAATAAAATGATTGATTCAAAAATTGTCTTTTAAACAATTTTATTGACAATAAAAGATAACCAATATAAATCATCAAAATCACATTTAATGATAAAACTTTAAATCAATCAAAATAAAATAAAATAAAATAAAAACAGAAAATTAAGAATAATATAAACCTTTTACAATAAGCTTTATAAGATTGATCATTTCTCAAAAAAGCTTAAGACCTGATTGACAATAAGATGTTTTTGGCAAAAATAATTTTAAAGATATGAGAGTGTATTAAATGGCCCCTACCCTAACACGCGATTAGTCATTCATATCTTCCTATTATACATCATTATTGCTAAAGGATTTGTACATTACCAATCAGAGAAGAAGTATTCCAGTCACGGCTTAATCCCAGTCCTTCGTAAAAAATCCAAAGTCCCAGGCAGGCAGCTATAATCCTTCTTCGAGAATGCACTCTGTCCAGACCATCGCAGGGTAAAAAAGACCCCGATCGTAGCTGGTGACGGCTTTTTATCACCTTCGGGCAGACCACCGACTTCTTCCGTGAATGTCCTTCCGCCTCCTCATATCAAGTCGCACTTGCTGGGACTCATTTCCAGTAATCTTCCACAGACGAGCCATGAAGATGAGTCATGAGGTCATACATTCCTTACAAATGTGTCATGGATACACAGCGTTGCATGATGAGTCATACATGAAAATATGTCAAGGTCTTCAGCTCTATTCGACAAATGATGAACGTTAAAATCAATAAAATCATATATATATTAATTAAGCAAACATGAATAACATATATATACATGACATGTTAAATCCCAAATTCTCTCAGCTTGAACTTAACAGGT
Source organism: Festucalex cinctus (assembly GCF_051991245.1). Taxonomy (NCBI): domain Eukaryota; kingdom Metazoa; phylum Chordata; class Actinopteri; order Syngnathiformes; family Syngnathidae; genus Festucalex; species Festucalex cinctus. The sequence goes on along the minus strand of NC_135421.1, from coordinate 3,796,520 downwards.
TAATTCTAATCTCTGTTGCACATCTTGTATATATCTTTGTTAAATCAAACAATACATACAGATAATCTTTTCAATGCAGTTACAGCAATATTATCAGCGATAAAAGACAGTATCGATTATAAATGAAAGAAAAGAAAAAGAAAGACAGGAAAACTTCATAGTTGGCTTTCAATGTGTTACAAACATTGATCCAAAAATCAGGTTAACAATTATCGAATATAGATTGTGTTGTGTATTATTATTTAATTCAGGATATCATTTATTTATATTTAATTTGTATCTTATATGGAATGTCCGGGCAATGCTGAGTGGGTGGCTTAGTTGTACAGGTTTGGCGGCATCTGGTGGTTACTTTGAGGAACTACACCCAGAGGCCAAAGTTTAATTATCAGTCCTATAGACACCTATTGGTCTCTAACTAAGAATTGAGTCTAGCCCATTAATTTGCTATCTCATTTTACATGATATGGCGTTTCATCTGACCCACTCAATCTACTCAATTCAACAGAACCCATATGGGCAATGCCCTAAATAAATACAGAAGTCTTGGTAATATGTTCATTTTGACAGCTTCTATTCTACCAAACAAAGAGAGTGGGAGCCAGGGTTATTATAGTTTTGGAATTTTCATTTTGGTTACGTTTTATCCTGTTTTGTATTTTTAAATTTAGTTAGTTTTAATGAGTTTTCAGGGTAGTTGTTTTTGTTTTTATTAGTTTTAAAAATGCTTAGTTTTTGTTTAGTTTTAGTTAGTTTCAGTATTAGTTTTCTTTTTTTTTTTCTTTTTTTTTTTTTTTAGAAAAAAAATGTGTATTATTTGTACGCAATATTTAATGAACACCATGGTAAAATGGAAAAAGTACCTCTTCTTACCTAGCGCTACATTTTGGCTGCGTTAAATGAAAAAGCAGACGAGCCGAGCTATTGGAGCCAAAAGTCAAGCATGCAAAATTGTCGCCTAGTTGTGACGTCATCTGAAGGTGGTTTTCTATTGGCTGCTGCTAGATGACATCACTTTCAAACGTCCTTATTCCGGTTTAATGAATATACTTTTCACATTTAAAATAATCCTCAAAGACATATGCATTAAATTAATTACCAAAGACTAAAAGCCGGCACCTTAACGTGGTGGAGGGGTTTGCGTGTCCCAATGAACCTAGGAGCTATGTTGTCTGGGGCTTTATGCCCCTGGTAGGGTCACCCATGGCAAACAGGTCCTAGGTGAGGGGCCAGACTAAGAACGGCTCCCTTATGATGGAAAATAACTTTGGAGACGCGTTTCCCTTGCCCGGACGCGGGTCACCGGGGCCCCCCTCTGGAGCCAGGCCTGGAGGCGGGGCTCGCTGGCGAGCGCCTGGTGGCCGGGCCTGCACCCATGGGGCCCAGCCGGGCACAGCCCGAAGAGGCAACGTGGGTCCCCCTTCCCACGGGCTCACCACCGGTGGGAGGGGCCAAAGGGGTCGGGTGCAGTGTAGGCTGGGTGGCAGCCAAGGGAGGAGACCTTGGCGGACCGACCCCCGGCTACAGAAGCTTGCTCTTGGGACATGGAACGTCACCTCTCTGGCAGGGAAGGAGCCCGAGCTGGTGTGCGAGGCCGAGAAGTTCCAACTAGACATTCGCCTCCACACACAGCTTGGGCTCTGGTACCAGTCCTCTTGAGAGGGGTTGGACTCTCTTCCACTCTGGAGTTGCCCACGGTGTGAGGCGCAGAGCAGGTGTGGGCATACTTATTGCCCCCCGGCTCGGCGCCTGTACGTTGAGGTTTACCCCGGTGGACGAGAGGGTAGCCTCCCTCCGCCTTCGGGTGGGGGGACGGGTCCTGACTGTTGTTTGTGCATATGCACCAAACAGCAGCTCAGAGTACCCACCCTTTTTGGAGTCCTTGGAGGGTGTGCTGGAGAGCGCTCCCTCTGGGGACTCCCTCATCCTACTGGGGGACTTCAACGCTCACGTGGGGAATGACAGTGAGACCTGGAGGGGCGTGATTGGGAGGAACGGCCCCCCTGATAGGAACCCGAGCGGTGTTCTGTTATTGGACTTCTGTGCTCGTCACGGTTTGTCCATAACGAACACCATGTTCAAGCATAAGGGTGTCCATATGTGCACTTGGCACCAGGACACCCTAGGCCGCAGTTCGATGATCGACTTTGTAGTCGTGTCATCGGATTTGCGGCCGCATGTTCTGGACACTCGGGTGAAGAGAGGGGCGGAGCTGTCAACTGATCACCACCTGGTGGTGTGTTGGCTCCGATGGTGGGGGAAGATGCCAGTCCGACCTGGCAGACCCAAACGTATTGTGAGGGTTTGCTGGGAACGTCTGGCGGAATCCCCTGTCAGAAAGAGTTTCAATGCCCACCTCCGGCAGAGCTTCTCCCTTGTCTCGGGGGAGGCGGGGGACATTGAGTCCGAATGGGCCATGTTCCGCGCCTCCATTGTTGAGGCGGCCGATCGGAGCTGTGGCCGTAAGGTGGTCGGTGCCTGTCGCGGCGGCAATCTTCGAACCCGCTGGTGGACACCAGCGGTAAGGGATGCCGTCAAGCTGAAGAAGGAGTCCCATCGGGCCTTTTTGGCCTGTCGGACTCCGGAGGCAGCTGACAGGTACCGGATGGCCAAGCGGAACGCGGCTTCGGCGGTTGCTGAGGCAAAAACTCGGACATGGGAGGAGTTCGGTGAGGCCATGGAAAACGGCTTCGAGGAAATTAGGGTCCACCATCCGGCGTCTCAGGAGAGGAAAGCGGTGCACCATTAACACTGTGTATAGTGGCGATGGGGTGCTGCTGACCTCGACTCGGGACGTCGTGAAGCGGTGGGGGGAATACTTCGAAGACCTCCTCAATTCCACCAACACGTCTCCTTTTGAGGAAGCAGAGTCTGGGGACTCTGGGGTGGGCTCTCCTATCTCTGGGGTCGAAGTCACTGAGGTGGTTGGAAAGCTCCTCGGTGGCAGGGCCCCGGGGGTGGATGAGATCCGCCCGGAGTTCCTAAAGACTCTGGATGTTGTGGGGCTGTCGTGGTTGACACGTCTCTACAACATCGCGTGGACATCGGGGACAGTGCCTCTGGATTGGCAGACCGGGGTGGTGGTCCCCCTTTTTAAGAAGGGGGACCGGAGGGTGTGTTCCAACTACAGAGGGATCACACTCCTCAGCCTCCCTGGTAAGGTCAATTCATTGGTGCTGGAGAGGAGGGTCCGTCGGGAGGTCGAATCTCGGATTCAGGAGGAGCAGTGTGGTTTTCGTCCTGGCCGTGGAACAGTGGACCAGCTCTACACCCTCCACAGGATCCTCGAGGGTGCGTGGGAGTTCGCTCAACCAGTCCACATGTGTTTTGTGGATTTGGAGAAGGCGTTCGACCGTGTCCCTCGGGGAGTTCTGTGGGGGGTGCTTCGGGAGTACGGGGTGCCGGGCCCCTTGATACGGGCTGTTCGGTCCCTGTACGACCGTTGCCAGAGTTTGGTCCGCATTGCCGGCAGTAAGTCGGATTCATTTCCGGTGAGGGTTGGACTCCGCCAAGGTTGCCCTTTGTCACCGATTCTGTTCATAACTTTTATAGACAGAATTTCTAGGCGCAGCCGAGGCGTGGAGGGGTTCCGGTTTGGTGGCCTCAGCATTGCATCGCTGCTCTTTGCAGATGATGTGGTGCTGTTGGCTTCATCAGGCCGGGGCCTTCAGCTCTCACTGGAGCGGTTCGCAGCCGAGTGTGAAGCGGCTGGGATGAGGATCAGCACCTCCAAATCCGAGACCATGGTCCTCAGTCGGAAAAGGGTGGAGTGTCGTCTTCAGGTCGGGGATGAGATCCTGCCCCAAGTGGAGGAGTTCAAGTATCTTGGGGTCTTGTTCACGAGTGAGGGGAGGATGGAGCGGGAGATCGACAGGCGGATCGGTGCAGCGTCTGCAGTGATGCGGACTCTGTATCGGTCCGTCGTGGTAAAGAAAGAGCTGAGCCAAAAGGCAAAGCTCTCGATTTACCGGTCGATCTACGTTCCAACCCTCACCTATGGTCACGAGCTGTGGGTCGTGACCGAAAGAACGAGATCCCGGATACAAGCGGCCGAAATGAGTTTCCTCCGCAGGGTGTCCGGGCTCTCCCTTAGAGATAGGGTGAGAAGCTCGGTCATCCGGGAGGGACTCGGAGTCGAGCCGCTGCTCCTCCGCGTTGAGAGGAGCCAGCTGAGGTGGCTCGGGCATCTGGTTCGGATGCCTCCTGGACGCCTCCCTGGGGAGGTGTTCCGGGCATGTCCCACTGGCGGGAGGCCGCGGGGACGACCCAGGACACGCTGGAGAGACTATGTCTCTCGGTTGGCCTGGGAACGCCTCGGGATCCCACCGGAGGAGCTGGTTGAAGTGGCTGGGGAGAGGGAAGTCTGGGTTTCCCTCCTGAAGCTGCTGCCCCCGCGACCCGACCCCGGATAAGCGGAAGAAGATGGATGGATGGATGGATGGATGGATGGATAAAACAAAAGACATTTTCGCTATAATTATTAGGGCTGGGACGATCCACTTCTGTCACGATCCAATCCGGATTGCGATACCTTGGTAGGTTACTTTTTTTATTTTTAAGTTTTATTGTGGTCATGGTGTGTGTGTGTGTGTGTGGGGGGGGGGGGGGTGTGGGTGTGTGTGTGTGTGTGTGTGTGTGTGGTACTTAAATTTTAAAGTTATTAACCTTAAAATGTGTATTTAAAAAGGGATCATCCTGCCAGGACGGCCCATTTTTCACTTATAAACTCTTTTTTTTTTTTTTTTAAATCAAGTGATATTAGCATTTAATTTCAATTTCATCCATCTGCTTTGGAAATTCAGGGGAAAAAAACAAATGTGAAATGCATGACGCGTTGATCATCGACACACACCTGTCTTGTTTTGAGTCGCCTCCCCATCGATGGAGAGTGGAGCTCCCTGATGTTGAGCGCCTTCCTTTTGTGGCTGGCTTCAACCGCCATTCTTACAAGCGCAAAACAAGCGCTGGCCAGTGGAGACTCTCTCTGACTCTCACTCGCTCGCTCTGTCCGACTCTCGCTCACTCGCTCTGTCTGATTCTCGCTCACTCGCTCTGTCTGACTCTCGCTCGCTCGCTCTGACTCTCGTTCGCTCGCTCTGACTCTCGCTCGCTCGCTCTGACTCCCGCTCGCTCTGACTCCCGCTCGCTCGCTCACTCTGACTCTCGCTCACTCGCTCTGTCTGACTCTCACTCGCTCGCTCTGTCTGACTCTCGTTCGCTCGGTTGCTCTGTCTGACTCTGGGCTCGCTCTGTCTGACTCTCGTTTGCTCGGTCGCTCGGTCTGACTCTCGCTCTCTCGGGGCTCTGTCTGACTCTCGGTCGCTCGGTCGGACTCTCGCTCGCTTGGTCTGACGCTCGGTCGCTCGCTTGGTCTGACGCTCGGTCGGTCTGACGCACAGTTGCTCGCTCGGTCTGACTCTCGGTCGCTCACTCGGTCTGACTCCCGGTCGCTCGCTCGGTCTGACGCTCGGTTGCTCGCTCGGTCTGACGCTCGGTGTCTCGCTCGGTCTGACTCCCGGTCGCTCGGTCGCTCGCTCGGTCTGACTCTCTGTCGCTCGCTCGGTCGCTCGCTCGGTCGCTCGCTCGGTCTGACTCTTGGTCGCTCGCTCGGTCTGACTCTCGGTCGGTCTGACTCTCGGTTGCTCGGTCGCTCGCTCGGTCTGACTCTCGGTCGGTCTGACTCTCGGTTGCTCGGTCGCTCGCTTGGTCTGACTCTCGGTCGCTCGCTCTGACTCTCGGTCGCTCGCTCGGTCTGACTCTCGGTCGCTCGCTCGGTCTGACTCTCGCTCGCTCGCTCGGTCTGACTCTTGCTTGTTCTCTCGGTCTCAGTTCTCGCTCGGTCTGACTGTCTGTCTGTCTGTCTGTCTCTCTCTCTCTCTCTCTCTCTCTCTCTCTCTCTCTCTCTCTCTCTCTCTCTCTCTCTCTCCCCCCTCCATGATGTGACTGGCCAGTCAGCCCCCACCCCCTCCCCCTCCGCCCATTACCACGACTACTACAATTGCGTTGTGAACACTTATGACAGACTTTATTGATGCGTTTCTTTCCTTTATTTATTTGCAGGACAAAAGCATCAAGCGCCATAGCAAAGATGCTTGTAGCTGGCTGTATTTTCGAGCTATTTTTTATCCGTGTTGCCTTGTGTCAATAAAAGAGTTTTATTTAGCCCTTTATACTGCAGTGGCATTTGTGCTGACGAGCGGGTGAAATTTCTGTAGGTGCGTATTGTTGTGCGGCACGATTATGTAATGCGTACAGTATGTGCCATTGTGTCCACATTAGTTGACTAATATGATTTGTTGCATGAGGCTTTTTCAAGATGGGTGATCATTGAGAGAAGACGAGCGTTTAATTATTTTTAATTAAGTTAATTCATGTGCTTTCTGCCCCGCGGCGTGCTTGTGACAACGGAGGAGCAAGTCTGGAGCAAAACAAACATTAATGTGACCCAACATCTAGCATACATGGCGTTTGAGGAATCGAAATGCACAACTAAAATGTTTGTGTCACTGTTTTCCCCTGTCTCCAGAAAGTGTGGATTGAGTATGGTAGGTTGATGTGGTTGTGCGTAAAGTTTCACGTCAGTTTGTTTTCTATAACTACCACCTTTGGCGCAGAAATGTTCGTACGTAGAGTTTTGGCCTCATTTTGATCGTATTCAAGCTATATAAATGAGGCCCCAGGTAATTGTGGGAATGCAAACAGTATTCCCACTTGTGTTTCTAACCATTATCATTATTATTATTGTGGGAATGCTGGAAACTCCCACATAATACTTCCGATTTTCACAGTTCAAAATTTCAACTTGCTTCAAAACTTCACACCTTCCGGGTTATATCTCGTCTGATTCCACATTACTTAGAGTATTCACACAATTTAACGTTACATATCTTACACTTTTTCACATTCATTTTCAATGGGACTGACTCTGAACTTTTTCTAAGTCCCACTTTCCACGCCAACTTCCACACATACAACATCTCATCATTACCAATTCTGATACTGCCCAGTGGCACATTTGGAAAAGTGCAGTGTTGAGTAACCAGGAGGTTCTGGGTTCAAAACCCACCTCTGACTGTACATTGCAAATATATCCACGGCAATTATGGTCAGGGATGTATAAATGTATACAAACTGACTGTCAGATCAGGAAATGCTTTATAATTTCACTGAAATGATTAAATGCATGTTTGCTTTCAGCATCAGATGGCACTTCTGTATAAATACACCATTAGCCATGATTTTCAACAAGTCAAGTTGGCGCATGTGTTAAATACTTGCCTGACATTACGGAGACATGCAAGTGTGTTGGTTCAAATCTTGCTTGGGAAGCACCCACAGCTTAAATTCAGAAATGGTCATTGTTCATTTATTTTACATCCATTTGATGAAATGTCATTTGACATTTAACTTATTTGCATATGAATCCATATTTTCAGCATTCAGTTCACAATGGGAACTCCTACAAGTCTTTCGCCATTAGTTTTCAGACTGGATTTGGCTTTGAATGACTGTGACGTGATGAAATGTAGTGCTCAGAAATGATGAATGAGTAAGCCCCAGTAAATCAAGCAAACAAATATCCTATGTATCCATTTTGTGAATGTGATTACAAGCTGCATTTGGACTATCATATCAGGAAATGCATTATAATTTCACTGAAATGATTTAACGCATGTGTCCCCATTCAGCATTGATAGCGGCATCAGATGACACGTTTCAATGTAAATACGCCATTAGCCATGATTTTCAATAAGTGAAGTTGGCGCATGTCTTAATTACTCTGGAAGTGCGTTGGTTTGAATCTCGCTTGGGAAAAGCCCAAATGGGAAATGGGACACTATCACCTCTTAGTAACCTCAATTAATTTCACCGCGTCAAAGCACAGGTTTGTTCCGAATAACCAGAATGGGAGGCTCATATAGAAAGTACAAGACCCTACAGAAAAACTGCCAGAAAAGGCAAACATGCGAAACAATGTAGAAGTATCAATAAAAACAACACAAAGAGAAATCTTCACAGCAAATAATTGTTAAAAAGGTTATCACTGCAAACAATCATCATTCTTTAAAAAGGTCTTCACAGCAACCACTTAACTCCAAGTCACACTAGAAACCACCCACTATGATATTGCACTTTGCGCAAATAAAACCTTTACTAAATTTTGATTAAAAAAAATATCATTGGCTAAAAGAGGAAATAAATAAAAGGCCCATGAAATAAATCTAGTCTAGGGAAAAACCAGTGACACAAAACTCTTGATTGTGCACTCACTTCAATTCAACGGTCTGCATAGGCGTGAATGGGCTACCAGCCACCCAGTCCTTTATTTAGCTCAGTGACATCGATGTTCACTACTTTTCAGAGTGCATTGTGGGTAATTTTGAGTGCCCTACATTTTCGTTCCCTGGACATTAGGACACCACTACAAAATGGTGTGACCCCTCCGTAGGGCACTATATAGTGAGTAGGGTCCACATTCGGACATAGCCACTATCAAAAGGAATGCGATGAGAACTGGCTTCATGCTCTTTTTTTCTATATTTTATTTTTTTTTAATGTTTTTATTTAACCCATTAAGACCTAAAGCACCTGGCAAAACATTCCTCTGAAACCTATAGTCACCCCCGAAAACCTTAAGCTTTCCTGGAAGTTCAACAATATTTAAAATAATTGATATCTCAGCTCCTAAAGCAGATACAAACATAATTCCAAAAAACATTTCAGAGTATACACCTGTGGCGTTCACACAAACCTAAGGTTATTAGTCTAAGCTTTCAATATTTATTTTTTTAAATCAACAAACAAAAGATGCATCTGTGGGTAGATAACTCCGTAAATATTTACCTTCAACACTGGAGTGCAGTTGTAATAACCTCAGGGGATCGAGTGGTAATTATTCGTCGTTCACTCTGTTACAAAGCCAGCAAAATGTTCAACATTCTCATTGTCTACAAACATATTTCTTAACAGTATGTCACTGTCGACTCGTTATACTGATTTGAATTCCTCTCGCGCCGTCGTCAATCGTGTCATTTATTTCATAACTTTCTGCCTGACTAAAATTCCAGGACATGCTACGAGGCCCTAACCTTGCTCTCACAAGATGAATAATCGCGGTATTTGTGAGTTCCCAAACTTCGGAGAACACATCTTGTACCGAGCCCGTTAATTTCCACCGATCCGAACCACCCAATCATAGAGCGACATTGTGTTTGGGGCGGGACATGCAACTGTGACGAAAGCAGGAAGCCAGCGCCGACGCTGGGGCTAACAAACAAACCTAACATGGATGAATGAACGCTTACAATTAATTCTGCTCTTTCAGAATTGCTCACCGTTTCCTTGTTGAATGTTCAACAGCGAGAGGCGCTTCGTGCATTTCTAGCTGGTAAGATGTTCGTGGTCCAACCCCCACCCCCCAGACAAGAACGAAGACATTCGGTGATTGGTTAAAACAAACGTGTAGAATGCCACATTGTACAATCAGCTCGAATTACTGTACAGAATGTCCCGCCCAGCACTACAATATACTGTTGAACAGAAACTTTGGTGGGATTAACTGGTCACCGTAAAATGGTTCAGGTGCGACCAGGAGGGAAGGAGTTAGTTTGTATCTTGTGATAATAGGAAGTTTCAAATCTGAGCGAATAGGCATGACATCTGGGGTCCCTCAGGGGTCAGTCTCTGGGTTTGCTGAAATATCCTTTTAAAAATTATCTCTGTTGCAATAAAAGATTATGCTCTAAAAATTAACACCTAATGGAACTTTTTTTTAAATTTTTTTTACTGTTAATTTACTACAATATAAATAAGACAAATGAAGTAATTAATCTAGTGATCTTTGTTATATTTGTGATATATTCGTGTATGTCTTCGTGTATGCCTACTTTTCATTTTTGTGTCTATAAACCCACGTGGCATGGACACCTTTAGTGGTACATGACAACAAATAAGTAAATGAACTAAACTGAATGAAAACTAAAGTAAACTAGTAAATTACCATTACTATATTTTTTACTCTGTAGCACTTTGAGATTGTTTAAATATATAGTGCATTACAAATAAAATGTATTATTATTATTATTATTATTATTATTATTATTATTATTATTATTATTATTGCTACGTCAATTAAAATATCCATTTATCAATATCTATACTTCTTGGCCTTATTTGGGTTGCGGGTAACTGGAATTTATTCCAGCTGACATCAGAAGAGACCCTAATTGGCCATCATTCAAGCCTAGCAGGCAGGCAGATATATGAACAACCATTTTCTCACTCACATTCATAGCTAAATGCAATTTATTTGTTTGGGCAATAATTAATGTTATGTTTTTATCAGGTAATGAATCATTTGCTTTTAGTCCTGCTGTCCATCTTCCTTTCAGTGGCTCCAAATGGTAAGTAAAATCTTTTGTTCTTTCCCCTCTCAACCGCCAGATGGTGGTACTGAACAGCACGGAAAATGCCTTCGCGCATGCGCAGACGAGACTGCATACTAAATAGTCATGTAGTCATTGTCTCCCGGGTGATCCATGTCATGTGTCTAAAAGGCTATGGAACCCGAAAGACAGTCTCTCAAAGCTTCTCGCGCGTTTCACCCGCTCTTGCTTTACAAACCACTATTCTTCTTGTCTGTCGCTCGAGGCCTGTGATCGTGTCGATCGGGGCTGCGGGTTTATTTCCTGCGCCCTCCTTTGGCCGCAATGGTGCTTTGTGTTTTCTGGACAGGTGTGGTTGACTTGCATTGCGAGGTGCTTTTCCTTCCTACTTTTGCTCTTGCGAGGTCATCTTTTCTCCCCGCTGACGGCACTCCTTGTAATGCTTCTGCTGGCGTTATACAGCACAAGGTTTTGTCCTCTCTTCTCTCATTGTGGGCTGCTCTGGGATTTCCGGTGTCTCTCGTCGCTTGTTTTTTCCTGTTATGGAGGACACACCTCGCTGTATGGGTTGTGTATGCTCCTTCTTGCCCGAGGAGGGCCACCTGCACTGCTGCCTTAGTTGTTGCGGTGCATGCTGCGCTGACGCTCATCCGCCTGCCAACTCTGGTACTGTCAGCGTCGTGCCTCAGATTTATAGGAACTGTAGGCCAGGGGCAATCATCGTCTTCTGGAGAGAGAGCTGCGCCTTTGCTGGTGGTGCCCAGGTTGATGATGCCGTATCCTCAGGGTCATTTTTCAGGACTCAGGGACTGAGTGTGCTTCCGCGGCTTTGGAACCGGGCTCTCCGCCCTCTGAGCTTGGTTCATCAGAGGGGATTTGGTTCATTCTGTTTTACTTCATGCTTTCCTACGTTTACAGTTGCATTCGTCTGACCTCACTCAGCTGTCCCCTGAATGTGGCCTCTCTCCACTAAGCCTTCCCTTCTTTCTCTGAGCCTGAATCTTCGCACTATCTGGTGGACCTTCAGTTTCTCACATCACTTGATGGACGACCGTGCCCTGGCCTCTATGCGGGGTACTGCGGCTCCCGGCTTTGACCGTATCCCTAATGTCGAGTCTGCTGTGCCATCCCTCATTGTCTTCCCTGAGGAGACCCTTAGACAGCCTGTGCGGTGCCCTCTCCCTCAATGTTGCGTGACGGTTGACCTGCTCACTAGGTTGTATAACGCGGGGGGCGCTTGTAATGCGCCTAAGTAACGCTCATCTTATGCTTGGGCTCTCTGCAATTTTTTAGGACACTGCTATGGAGGAGGTTTCGACATTTTGTAGCTTGGCATTGAGAGACTTTGCCCTCTTGTCTAGGGAGCATGGCCGGTGTTTGTCGTTCTTGATCCAGGCACGCCGTCAGGTCTGGCTGGCTCAGTCCCCCTTGGCGCATGCTTCCAGGAGGACGCTGTGGAGTCTCCATGTGTTTCCTGTTAGAACTATTTGGTTCGGCTGTGGTGGAGGCGCTGGAATGGATGGATGGTCCGTGCTCATGACACCAGGCTAAAGTTCGGCAGCCTTGCTCGGCCCGATGCTCATCCTGGGTCTACGGGAAATGCTCCCCCAACCTGCGGCGGTTTCGGCCATCTGAGGGCTCCAGTGCTCAGCGCACCTCGCAGAGACCCGTTGCGGACTTTCGTCCTTCTACCTTCCTCCCAGTCTGCCCACTCTACGCTTCGTCCGTCCCCGGCCCCTAGGTCTCGGAGGTCCAGGGATTGAGGCCGTGGGGCTCGCCGTCGGTTATTTCTCTTGTCGGCTGCTCAGCTACTGGGCTGCTCTTGTTCGGACCCCTGGGTGATCTCAACCTTAACCCATGGGTACAGGATCCAGTTCCGGGTCAGGAAAAACCGTCATCGAAGACCCAGCAAGGGCCCTGGCTCTAGATCAGGAGCTAGCGACCCTCCTTGCCAAGTCTGCTACCGAAGCAGTGGATGCCTTGCAATGTTCCCTCTCAGCTGCACAGTTTGAGCAATTGTGCAGTGCTCTAACCCTCTCAGCACAAAGCAATGTCTGCAGTGCATTAAAAAAAAAAAAAAAAAAAATACATATATATATATATATATATATATATATATATATATATATATATATATAACCTGAACTGTATATACCTTGTATAGTTTATATTATCTTCTTGTATAGAAACTGAAAAGGAAACTGGAGCCTATCCCAGCTAGCTTCGGGCAGCGGGCGGGGTACACTCTGAACTGGTTGCCAGCCAATCCAGGATGACTGAAATATTGTGAACATGTTGAATCATGTTGTTATGATTTTGCGACTGGCACGCGAAGCACACCGCTAGCGTAGTGTCATTTATTTGTTTGCCTCTTGCCTCTCCGAGTCAATGGCTAGCTTCCTCACTCCCCGGTATCCGAGACAGGATTCACCACCGTTGGGAGTGGCGACACACCGCTCTGACTGCTGGAGAGTGGAGACGACCGAGTGATTTTAAACTGGACCAGCAAATTGCTGCTGTTGTCAAATCCAGCTTTTTTCACCTTAGGCAGCTGGCTAAGGTAAAGAATCTCCTATCTCAGCAACGCTGAGAAACAGTAACCCATATCTTTGTTACATCTCGGCTGGATTATAATGCACTTTATCTTGGAATCAGCCAATCCCCCCTTAAGAGTCTCCAACTTGTCCAAAATGCTGCTGCTTGTCTCCTAACTGGTGCCCGTAAGAGGGAGCACATAACCCCTATCCTGGCCACTCTTCACTGGCTGCCCATGAAAGTCCCTTTTAAGATTCTTTTATGTTTTTAATCTCTAAATGGTCTTGCCCCACCTTACCTGGCTGAGCTCTTGCACCCCTATGCACCTCCCCGGTGCCTCAGTTCAGCAGACCAGACACAATTGGAGGTCCCGAGGAGAAAGCAGGCTTAGCCCCCTAAGCGATCGAGCCTTTGCAGTTGCCGGTCCCGCCCCTTTGGAACGACCTTCCATAAAATATATAAATAGGAGCTGCCTAATTTTTAACGTGAAGTAACTTGTGAAATTATGCACATTTTTAAAACTGTAAAAATACAACCCAGTCCCCAAAAATACATGCATTGTTATTTAATTTATTACTGCTAAATTGTGCTACAGTGTACACCTTTGCAGAACGCTGGATGCTTTTATTTTGTTAAGTTCAATAGGAATCGTAATCGACTCGTGAGGTTTTCCAAAGATTCCCACCCCTACATCCACATGCTGACTACGACCAATATATAGTATTTTGGATGGTCGCATGAGGGGAATGGTTCACGACCGTTGATCTGAAGGATGCCTACTTCCACATTCCTATTGAGCTTCACCACAGGCCGTTTCTCCGCGATGACTACAGGGTCCGTCACTGCCAGTTCCCGGTTCTCCCTTTTGGTCTATCACGTTGGCTGTCAGTGGCAGTTCTGGGTACTCCCTTTCGGCCTATCACACTGGCCTAGGGTTTTCACCTATTTTGGGAAGGCGGCCCTTACTCCCCTGTAGTCAGGGGGCATGAAGATGCTCCCTTACCTGGACGACTGGCAGTCTCATGCTCAGGCACTCCAGGACACATCAGTACATGGTCTCTCTCTCTCTTTCATGTCAACAGAATGCTGCCTCTCCTCCTCTTTCTGCGGCTGCTGGGCAAGCTGACATCCCTGACGGCAATTGTCCCGCTGGGCCTGCTGTGATTGTGACCATTACAACAGTGGCTGACCAGCATCCGTCTGCAGCCGCTGCTGGACCGTCGAAGTGTGTACGGTCGCTTCCTCATTGCTCTTGCTCCATGGGGCTGCCACTCTTTCCTGTGGGCTGGGTGTGGTGCTGGTCCACCATGAAGTTGTCACCACCCATGGGGTGGGGCATGGTTTGGCAGCACAGGATGGCTCAGGGCCAGTGGTCTGCGGGTGACGACACATCAATGTGCTGGAGCTGCATGCAGTTAATCTGGCTCTCATTCATTTTCTGTTTGGGATTGCTTCAGCAAGGAATCGGTCGATCTGTTCGCCTCGGAGGAATCTACTCACTATCCCCTCTGGTTTTCCCTGAGAGAGCAGAGCAGCTCCCTGGCTGGGCAAGGACGCTCTGGTCGGTGCACCTTCTGTATGCCTTTCTGCCTCTTCCCCTCATTCACCAGCCACATACTACTGTTGGTTGCCAGATGTTGTCCTCTCTTCCACACACTCTCTGCTTTTATGAACCGTGGCCTTTGTCAGATCGGTTGGATCTGCTGTCTCAGCAGTGGGGTCGAATTTGGCATCCCGGCCCTCATCGACTCCGCCTGTGTATTTGGCCGCTAATGGGCTCGACCCGCTGCCGACAGACTGCTTCGCCTCTGTCAGACATGCGGTCCTTAATATCAGGGCTCCTTCCACTCATTTGCAGTATGCTGTCGGGTGGAAGTTGTTTGCGACGTGGTGTACCGGCTCCGTGGCGTGCCCAATTCCTGACGTCTTGGAGTTCCTTCAGTCTGTTTTGGATTAGGGTCGCACCCCTTCCACACTGTTGATGGAAAAACAGAGGGTTGCCACAGGGTTGCTCGTGGCCTTCCTCAGGGGGAGCACTTCAAATTCGTCCCCTGCGACGCACCTCGTCTCCCCGCTTTGCAGATCCCCTTTGGAACCGCTGGCCGAGGAGGACCTTTGTTGGTCGTCGCGGTTGCATCCGCTAAGCGGGCGGGGGAGCTCCACAGTCTGTGTCAACCCCGCGTGTCTTCGTTGGCACCCCGATGAAGCTGGTGTCACACTATGGCCTAACACCGCTGTCGTCCCTAAAGTTTTGTCTGACTCCCAATTTAACTTTTCTATTTGTCTCATTAGTTTGGTATGCATTCTCATCTGCGTGCACTAAGACATTTTCTGTGCTGTTCAGCACCACCATCTTGCTTTATATATGATATTCTGATTACTCAGTAATATTTGTAATGCAGAAGTGTGTTTTTGTATTTTTTATTGTAGGATGGTGTCAAAAAGAAGAGGTTTGCTTTAAGTCCATAGTAAACTCCTGCAATGATTGTGTCAGATCTGGGCCCTTCTGTGCTTGGTGTCAACAACTGGTATGTTTTAACTTTTAAGCACAATCTATGATTTTCCCATTTGATTATTCAAATGGGACTTTCTGGCAGAGTCGTTTTGAATAGTTTTTTTTTCTAGATAGGTGCCTTTCCGTGAGAAGTATGTAAACCGTCATAAACAAATAAAATAAACGTACATAATATGTCTGAAGTATTGTTAGTTAGGTTATCTGCGCAGTCCAGCCTGAAGTTCAAACTCACACGTCCACCCACCGTCCCCTGGGTTCAGAGTCAGTGCACCAGAGTTTTAAAAAGAAAAATAAATTTGACGAAAAAAAGAAACCTTTTTTTTTTTCAGACAAAATTTATTTTTCCAGTAAAGAGAACACCCTCTTCCCTTGCTTACAGTTTCGACTGTGAAACATCCGAATACACACAGTAATAAAACCACAGCAAAAACTTAGACAAGGCAAGTATTTCATACACAAGGCAACTCAATGTGCTTTACACAAGGAAAGAAACAAACACAGCAGTTGACAACGTTCAGAAGTAAAGCAGGCAAAACAAAAGTAGCTTACAAAATTTACTAAAAGAACATACTGTTGTGTGCTGGAGTTGGTTTAGATCCCAAAGCGCAGACACAAATAAGATTTTAACTATGTATTCACATCGAGAGGCACAAACTAAGAGAGCTGTACAGAGGAACAGTGAACAATAATCCAGCAAACATGAACATCTTTCAAACAGCTTATATAGAGAATCAATCTCATCATCGATCGTGGCAAGACATCGTATGACATGAAATTCTCCGATTGGCTGTTGACCAATACATCACACAGTACCAAAGATTCCTGTCACCACACACATCATCTAGGCATCGTATAATTCTACATCATATAACACAAAACTAGTAGAAAACCTGATGATTGTTACATGAGACAAAAACATCAATCAAACATCACTCCTGTTGAAACTTGATGGCTACATAAAACAAAAACATCACATGAGACAAAAACCTCATTCAAACATCACTCGAGTTGAAACTTGATGATGGCTACATAAAACAAAAACATCACTCAAACATCATTCCTTCATGACTCGAGTTACAAGTTATGACACTTGTTAAAGTTATGACAATGTTAAAACAGACAGCAAACTTGAAAAACATTTAGAATAAATATGTTTTCTAAGATAATTAAAAGAAGAAAAAAAAAGATTTAAATATGTTTAAAAGACCGATAGGAAAAAAACAGAGTTTTTAAAAGCATTTACACTCGGGGCTGATTTTCCCATTTGTGTGCAGCATAACAGCTAGATGCGGCTTCACCATGTTCACTTTGAACTCTGGGTTCCACTAATTGACCCAAGTCTGCAGATCTGAGAACCCTGCTGGGTTTGTATTCAATCAGCATTTCTTGAATATATCCAGGACCCAAATCATTCAGTGATTTATAGACCTGGAACAGAATTTTGAAATCTATTCTGCAGCTGACTGGGAGCCAGTGTAAAACCTTGAGAACTGGAGTGTTCTGATCTGAAAACCCGAGCTGCAATTGTCTAATGTTCTTTTGAGAGAATACAAATGCGACCTACTCCGAACCCTGTCGAACGTAACATTCACGTTCTCCAACGCTTTTCCGTCCCGTGTCGTCCGCACCGCGCTGAGGTGGTGAGAGCACTGCACGATTGCGCAGGCGTGCAATTTAGAGGGAACATTGGATGGGGGGAGACGCGCACTCTGCAGTCGCCCATTAGCCAAATCTACTTCCGGACTAGATAGTAGTGCGCGTTCAAGGCTCCAGGTGGAGAAGTGGAACCGTCACTTGCCTTCGGTGCCGGTTGGCATGGGTTCGTTTTCCCGCCTGGGAGACACCATGTTTGTGTGTGAGTGAGTGATGGGGGGGGTTTAGTGTATGTTCGGCGCTGGCTCAATGACTGAGCAGTGAGCACGTCATGCCGCTGTAATGGGAGCCACCAAATGCCAAAACAGAATGGGATGAAAACGATGTGTGTAATGTCAGCCATGATATTCAGACGTGGCATGACATAATGGGGCATTGCACATGAGGATATACTGAAATTGCAGAATACAGTTGGCATAGACATCAAAGGTGTGAAACAAAGGCCAGATAAAGAATGTGATGTATACATAAAAGGGAAATTCACTCAAACAGAAATTCAACTGACAAGGTACAGAGACCACTTGAATTGGTGAACACAGATTGATCTGGTCCAGTAAACAATGAGTCCATAGAAGGTTTCAAGTATATCCAATCTTTCACAGATGTGTATACAAGTGCGGTGTTTGTTTACTTTAAGGTTACTTTAAGGTTAGCCACTCCGGCACGACGTGAAAAAAAAATCTACCGATTTTTCCCAACCCAAAGTTGGCCTTCTCCCGCTGCTAAAAAAAAAAAAAATTCTAGGGGAAACACTGGACTGCTAGTCAACAATATGAAAGAAGGCTCAATTATGTCAGCGAGGAGTGGACCAGCAACATGACCACATGATACTCAACACTGTCGACTCGACGCAGGGAAAGTCTGAGTCAACTGACTGATGTATATACCCATTTTTGCCCCATTAGCAAATATCCTTCAAATTGACGTAAGAGGAAACACCCGGTAAAAATACTTTTTGACATACGGAGAAACACCCGGTAAAAATACTTTTTTACTTCTACTCATCAAGTACATTTCAGAGCCTGTACTTTTTTACTTGAGTAATTATTGAGTGAGTACTTTTACCAAAGTTGTTTTTTACACTAGTAATTGTACTGTTCTTTTCTATAAACAAGTTTTATTGACAAAAAACAAGGTACAACCAATCACACCATCATCATTTTGTTTTTTGTTTTCATAAATTTTACCCCAATAGAACTAAAAAAATGACTGAATTGTAATTGTACTTTTACTCAAGCAGAGAATGTGAGTACTTTTCCCCATCTCTGACAGTTACCATAATTCCAATTACGTAGATGTCTTCCACGTCCTGGATGGACAGATTAGACGCACACCTTTTTTTCCCATTTGTTCCAGTAATCCATGGTGTATCCAGCTGCAACCGTTCACTTGGGGCACTCCTCTGTCAGCTCTAGTGATGTGTCGGTCGCGAACATTTCCCTCGCTCTCTATATCCACCTATGTCGCTCTCTCTTTTTCACGTGTCTGAAGCGAGGCTTGGCAGGGTCTCAGCTGCCGTGCTCAGAGAGGGAGGGGTGGGATGGTGGGGGGCCTGGTATAGGTGGTACTGCACGCAGTGCACTTTGCTCCGCCTCGTCTGCGCAGCCTCAGACAGAGAGAGACAGGAGGAGGAGAAAACAGGAGAGGAAAGGACGACACACAAACACGGTTTGTACAAGATTAGCTGAAAACGCAGTAACATTTGGAGACATTTTAATTGGTTAAAGTCAGATGAGAGAAGGAGCCAGATCAGCCCGTCCAAGTTGATAAGTTTTGATATGATAAGTATTATATTTTTTTATGCAAATTTAAAATAAAGCAAGGCCTTTTATACTGGACCAGGTGAGTAACTAATGTTTGTTTTGTTCGCTGCTGCTGTTGCAGTTTAATTACTACTCACTATTTTTGTTATTTGATTGTTATTTTAATTGTTGGTTGAAGTTTTTATTTTGTTTCTTGTTTATTGTAAGGAGCCTATTAATTGTTCAATAAAATGAGAAAAAATCATTTTCTTTGCTTGATAATTGTTGCTATTTGCAGTCAGTAGAGTGCAATATTTAATTCACCAAGTCATTTATCAAAATGTATGGTAAATTTGTCGTAAATATTTAAAAGAAAAGCTAAAGTTAAAAGAGCCGTTTGGGAGCCAAAAAAAGCCGATCCAAATGAACCGGCTCACCGAAAAGAGCCGAAAATCCCATCAGTAGTCAGCTCTTCTCGTCGAGAAAAATGTTGTCACCTGTGTCGAAAGACGAGTTGTCCAAATCCATGAATGGTCGTGGGAGGCTGGGGTAGTAATTAAGACACAAGACATCACAAGGACCTTTGACACGGTTAATCATGAGGTACTGTTGACCAAATTATCAAAATTTAACTTCTTTCTACAAACATTAAGCTGGTTCAGATCCTATCTCACAGTTAGAAAACAGTGTGTGGTTATCAATGATGCCAGATCTACTTACCTGGACTGTCCAGTTGGGGTACGTCAGGGATCAGTGCTTGGACCTCTTTTATTTTCATTATTTATTAATGACTTGTTTGATGTCTGCCTAAATTTTAATGCCCAGCTATATGCAGATGATGCTGTCATTTTCACTCATGCAAAAAACACAACAGAAGCTGCTCGGACTCTTACAACTGCATTATCTCAGGTTCACGACTGGCTCACCAACTCTTGTCTATCTCTAAATCCATCGATCCATTTTCTTGACCGCTTATTCCTCACAAGCAGACACGGCGCTCCGCATACGCTTATCACACACTGCGCGTAGGGCATCAACTGCCTAAGGGGGCACCAAAAAACAAATCAAGCCCATAAAAATAATAATTTTAGTAATTATAATATCAGTGTCTAATATTTAAAATAAAAGCTTGTAAAGCATGTTAATAAATACAAAATATAACGTAGCATTATTCACTCGACGAGCGGTATCACCGGTCTACGTTGGTGCCCCCCCTAGTAGTTTGCTCCTATTAGGGAGCGGGGTGCACTTTTGCTCCAACGGAGAAAACTACTGTACTAGGGAAAGGGGGTGCACTTTATGCTTCAATCGCAAATTTGGCAGAAGTTTCTTCTTGTATATCTGGACATGTCATCGAAAAGGCATCAAGAATTGGGGGTGGAAAAGAGGAAAAGAAAAAACGAGATGATGCTCGCGCGTCACTTGCAGGTATGACAATGACAATTTGTTTGTTTATTTTGTAACAGCTACGTTTACATGACCACAGTTAGCAAAAAAAACAAAAAAAAAACACTCCAAACCGCCGCAGTGGAATGGTTGTGACCAGGACGTTCATTATACTGTATGTTAAATGGAATGTGACGAGACAATATTGTTTCATATGGAACGCCAACGAGTATGCCGACAAGAGGTTCCTAGGCCAAGAGCGGCATGTACTGGTGAAAGTGTAATTTCAAAATAATAATAATAGTTCTAATAATAATAATAATAATAATAATAATAATAATAATAATAATAATAATAATAATAATAATAATAATAATAGTAATCATCATCTTAAGGCTAAGTAGATTTCCTCATTTCATATTCATAGTTTTAACATTATGTCCAGAATTTTTACATAGGTGCCCTATCAGTCCTTCTCTAAAAAGGTAGATTATTAAAATTTTCATGTACCTGTGTCTTAAATATAGGCCTGCACAATACCATAATCAATTTAGAAAATGTTTGTACCATGGTTCAAAACCATATTTCATTGTAGAATCCCTGAATATTGTCTTGTATTTCTGAATACAGGATCAATGCTTCAATATTTCAAGGAGCATTTCATACCCTAACATAAATGCAGAAATTGCACAAAAGCTTTCTTATGATGACCTGATAGCCGATTTTGCAGCTCAGAAATGTAGACATGTGCCTCTGTAGGGCCTCTACTAACTTGCTTGCACTTTATGTTTATTTCCATTTGTTTATTTGTTAATAGTAGTGGCATTTAGTTTTATTTTTTATTTTCATTTATTTAGCTTTATTTATTTGAGTATTTGGTGCCATTGTTAGTGTTTTATAAAGACTTATTATTTATCACTTATTTTTGGGAACATTTTTAAAATTTCAATATTGACACAAGTAGGGCTGGATACCACAAAACATTTATGCTTAGGGCACCAAAAGGGCTAGCGCCGGCCCTGCTCACAAGGGTCGCGGGGGGTGCTGGCGCCTATCTCAGCTGGCTCTGGGCAGTAGGCGGGGGACACCCTGGACTGGTTGCCAGCCAATCGCAGGGCACACAGAGACAGACAACCATCCACACTCACAAGCACACCTATGGACAAGTCGGAGTGCCCAATTAACCTGCCATGCATGTCTTTGGAATGTGGGAGGAGACCGGAGTACCCGGAGAAGACCCACGCGAGCACGGGGAGAACATGCAAACTCCACCCAGGAAGGCCGGAGCCTGGACTCGAACCGGAGTCCTCAGAACTGGGAGGCGTCGTGCTAACCACTCGCCCACCGTGCCGCCCTCTATCTCTAAATGTTGAAAAAAAAAAAAAAAACGGTGTGTATGTTCTTTACAAAACAGCAACTGAGGACTCACCACTCTGGTGTGTTTTTAGCTGGGGAGGAGCTGGCTTTGGTGAGTGATTTCAGATACCTGGGAGTCATAGTGGACTCTACACTATCCTTCAGGAAACACAAAAAAAGTGGCTAATTCTGTAAAATACAACCTGGTAAACTTCAGACATATAAGGAACCTATTAACTAGCAGCGCAGCTCTGATGTTTTTACACTGTATGATTCTCTCACGAATAGACTACTGCTTAACTAGCTGGTCTCTGGTATGTACTTCAGCACTCAAACCCATAGAATCGCTCTACAAAAAAGCACTGAAGACTCTGGACAAAAAACCTCTCTCATATCATATCTGTAATGTTCTCAAAAAGCACAACTTTTTAAGCTTCCTTAGCTTTAGGACTTTAAGATTTGCCTGTTTTATATATGTGTCTCCATGGTCTTGCTCCAACACCACTCAATGAATTAAAAAAAAAAAAAAAAAAAAAGGACTGTGAGAGGCATGAGCACCAGGGCTAGTGACAGAGGGGACTGCGAGATTCCCCACAGACGCACCACGTTTGGGAGGAATGTGCTGTCTGTTGTGGGGGGGAACATTTGGAACAGTCTGCCTTCCACAATTAGGGAATGTCCGTCATATTTATCTTTTAAAGCAAATCTTAAATGTTGGCTGAAAGACAATCAGAATTGTGAACATTAACTCTTATTACATTGACTTGTTTTTATCGAGTCGTTTTATTATGGTATTCTATTGTTTTATTGTAATGCTCTTATTTGTTTATCTTGATTTTCTATTGCTATGTGATGTGTATTTTAATGTATTTATAGGGGACTACAGATGCAAATTAGCAATTGCTGCTGAATCTGGCATATTTACAACTTGTGTTGTTCATTAATGTGCATTGTCCCTTTCAAATAAAATGAAATGAAATGAGGATAAGAGGTCGAGAGAGGGATCAGAGCGTAAAGCGTTCACCTTCCGTGAGACCCAAGCTAAGATTATAACTGATCAGTCAGCAATGTATATAAAGAAACAAATCTCAAATTGGAAGTGAAAATTATAGTATTGCACATTAAGATTCACTATGATTTTACTTGTCCAGTCCACACCAAATAAGTTGTTTGTGGCCCTTGAACAACAAGTTCGATGAGCGACTAGATACTATGAACACCGATATTTATTGCAAAACAGCTGGACTGAATTGAATTTTGCTATCATTCACAGTATGGTAATTTTAACAGCCTTTATAAATTGGATCAAAGCATTGATTTGTCATTAATAATGGGGCCCTTTAGGTGTAGTGGCCCAAATGCAGGTGTGTTGTGTGTTGTTTTGCCTTTGTCATGAACACAAAAACATAAAATATAACTTAAGTATGATCTCTCTTTCTCTTATTTTGCATGGTATTGAAAGAATTTCACCAAAGCCGGGGAACAGGAGTCAGCACGCTGCGAAACCCGAGCAAAATTGATGGAAAGAGGCTGTAAGGAAGAAGAAATTATTGACCCTGTGAGCAGTCAACAAATTGACAAGAATGAACCTTTGTCTACATCATTCAATATGCAAGAACCTATTCAGTTGAGTCCACAGAAGATAAGTCTGAGATTGCGACCTGGTGAGTTTGATTTCTGATTTGACCACAATAAAAGTTTTTGTTTTTCTCTAAAATAATTAAATCTTCATTTTATGGCACTACCATTTCATATTCACATTGTTGCTAACAATTTTATTACAGTGGAACCTTGGTTCACACTGAATTTGCTCCAAAACTGTAAATCAAAGTGTTTTTGAACCGAAACAGTTTTTCCCATTAAAAGAAGTGAACATGGAATTTATCTGCTCCAGCTCTCAAGTCACTTTTGCGAATGAATAGCAGGGCCCTCAGCCAACGCGGTCCACTGGCAGTATATTTGCCTCCGCTGTTCTATGCAGTATGTTAAATTTATCCCCCAAAAAATAGTTTAACATTTGAAATTTCTATCAGTGGCCTGCGATTGGCTGGCAACCAGTTGAGTTCAGGTTGTACCCCGCTTACTGCCCGAAGCCATCTTGGATAGGCTCCAGCCCCCCCGCGACCATTGTAAGGAATAAGCGGTTAAGAGAATGGATGGATGGAAAATCATGAAAAAAAATTCTCACAACAGACATGTTTACATTTTAGTTTGGTGTTGTTGAGAATAGAGATCCTGAAGTTTCCGTCATGCATCCCAAATTGGGCATTAGCACATACATTTTGGCAATATAGAAAACGTGACCAAAAGAGGAATCAATGCATAGCCAATGGATCACAAATACAGCATTGTGACTTTGTATCTTCTTCTGCGCATGCGGGTCACTTTGGGGACTCATACGTTCACACAGCAGACAGACTGAGGTCATTATTAATCTGTAATGTGAACACTTACTCAAAAAAAATCGGATTTTACCAAAAATTCGGAATTGAGCATTAAGACCTGCAGTGTGAACGTAGCCTTAATGGTGTAGATGTCGCTCGATTTTATACTTATTAAATGAAGACGAAAGACGTGATCAGGCACTTTGTACATGATGGCTGAGTCAGCATTTGCTAACTTGCCTTTACCACATGCAAAATGGAGAAATAATCTGTTTCGTTCTTTTGTGCTGCTACGGTTTAATAGATAGTCCATCCATCCATCATCTACCGCTTATCCGGGGTCGGGTCGCGACGGCAGCAGCTTTAGCAGGGAAGCCCAGACTTCCCTGTCCCCGGCCACTTCAACCAGCTCCTCCGGCGGGATCCCAAGGCGTTCCCAGGCCAGCCGAGAGACATAGTCTCTCCAACGTGTCCTGGGTCGTCCCTGGGGTCTCCCGCCAGTGGGACATGCCCGGAACACCTCCCCCGGGAGGTGTCCAGGAGGCATCTGAACCAGATGGCCAAGCCACCTCAACTGGTTCCTCTCGATGTGGAGGAGCAGCGGCTCGACTCTGAGTCCCGCCCGGACACCCTGCGGAGGAAACTCATTTCGGCCTCTTGTATCCGGGATCTTGTTCTTTCGGTCATGACCCACAGCTCGTGACCATAGGTGAGGGTTGGAACGTAGATCAACCGGTAAATCGAGAGCTTCGCCTTTCGACTCAGCTCCTTCTTCACCACAATGGACCGATAAAGCGTCCGCCTGCACCGATCCGCCTGTCAATCTCCCGCTCCATCCTACCCTCACTCGTGAACAAGATCCCAAGATACTTGAACTCCTCCACTTGGGGCAGGATCTCATCCCCGACCTGGAGAGGACACGCCACCCTTTTCCGACTGAGGACCATGGTCTCGGATTTGGAGGTGCTTATCCTCATCCCAACCGCTTCACACTCGGCTGCAAATTGCTCCAGGTCATGGCTTGATGAAGCCAACAGCACCACCTCATATGCAAAGAGCAGAGATGCAATGCTGAGGCCACCAAACCGGACCCCCTCAACGCCTCGACTGCGCCTAGAAATTCTGTCCAAAAAAGTTATGAACAGAATCGGTGACAAAGGGCAACCTTGGCGGAGTCCAACCCTCACTGGAAACGAATTCGACTTACTGCCGGCAATGCGGACCAAACTCTGACACCAGTCGTACAGGGACCAAACAGCCCGTATCAGGGGGCCCGGGACCCCGTACTCCCAAAGCACCCTCCACAGGACTCCCCGAGGGACAGGGTCGAACGCCTTCTCCAAGTCCATAAAACACATGTAGACTGGATGAGCAAACTCCCACGCACCCTCGAGGATCCTGCTGAGGTTGTAGAGCTGGTCCACTGTTCCACGGCCAGGACGAAAACCACACTGCTCCTCCTGTATCCCAGATTCGACTTCCCGACAGGAAGAGATATTTCACAGTTGAATTTCATAATTGACCAACACCACAAAACGTTTTAGGGCATAAATGACAGAGGCGGCGGCCAAATTAGTAGATGCTAAGTTGCTAATGTACCTAAATAACATTGCCAAGACTTGCGTGAAAAAGCTAACTTTGATGGCATTTTGACCACACACAAAGGGGAAATACATCTGGATTGTAGCAATTTGTGAATCCTTTGTAGTTAAACGCTAGTTTTATTGTCATTGTCATTGTCATCCATTAACACTGCACCGCTACTTTTCTGCCAGAGGGGGCGCATTCAAAGAAATAGTCACGTGACGTCCAGATCTCTATTGTAGGGCATTCCCTAAAGAAGGAAAAGTGGGAAAGGGTGGACGGCGGGATGGCTGCTCACCTAGCACCAGCCTATGCCCAGTCCTTCTACTGAGAGCTCACCGGACACTGCTGGAACCACCGGGGCTTCCAAATGGCAAAATCAATTGCACATTTCACTTTCTTGGGCACTATACTGAGGGATAATTAAGAGCAAAAAAACAAAAAGATACGTATCTGTATGTGAAATACTTGGCACACACAGCGATCAACGTTCACGCTGTGTGAGAGAAAGCCCATGATGTGACTGTGCAAATTGCAGCATATACTGTGTACAGCATATACTGTGTGCATGTGTATTAAGTACAGTGTTCCCTCGCTGTATCGCAGAATTTTTTAGTGCAATTTTGCATGCATTTTTTTTTTTTAACAGTAATGTACCTATTTTATAAAAATGTATTAAGGTTTGTGGCGGCACGGTGAGTGAATGGGTAGCACGTCCGCCTCACAGTACTGAGGACGCAATATTGAGTCAAGACTCCGGCTTCCTGGGTGGAGTTTGCATGTTCTCCCTGTGCCCGCGTGGGTCTTCTCCGGGTATTCCGGTCTCCTTCCACATTCCAAAGACATGCGTGGCAGGTTAATTGGTCACTCCGAATTGTCCCTAGGTGTGCTTGGGAGTGTGAGTGGTTGTTCATCTCTGTGTGTCCTGTGATTGGTTGGCAATCAGTACAGGGTGTACCCCGCCAGCTGGGATGGGCACCAGCACCCCGGCGTCCCTTGTGAGGAAGAAGCGGTTCAGAAAATGGATGGATGGATGTATTAAGGTTTGAACATTGAGAATGTTTAAACAAGAGAGAAATGTGACTAAATATAAATGCCACGATGAGAAAAGTGTATAAACTGTGTGGTAAGGGGTTTTACAGACTTAAAAAAATTATTAAAAATGTAAACCATAAAGCTAACTACTTTACGGATTTCATTTATTGCGGGTATTTTTTGGAACCTAACCCCAGCGGGAAACAAGGGAACACTGTACTTATTTGAATTTTTTTCTCTGCTTCTGCACAGGGCTTCCAACCACATTTCGTGTTTCATTTAAAAGAGTTCAGGGCTATCCAGTGGATCTCTACTACCTGATGGACTTGTCTTTTTCAATGAGAGATGACTTAGAAAATGTCAAAGATCTTGGGCAGGATCTCTTTGCAACTCTAGAGAAAATTACACAACATGCTCAAATTGGTAATGTTGATTGATTATGTACACTGACCGTATTGCAAGAAATATGGGACTAATATAATTTCTATAACTTTAGGGTTTGGCGCCTTTGTTGATAAGACAGTCCTTCCATACACCAACACCAACAAGAAAAAACTGCAGAGGCCATGCGATGAGAATTACCAGTGTCAAGCTACCTTTGGCTACCGGCATGTGCTTAGTATGACGCCAAGGATTGATGAGTTCAAAAAAAAAGTAACAGAGCAGTTCATTTCTGGGAATTTGGATTCTCCTGAAGGCAGTCTTGATGCCATGATGCAGGCTGCTGTTTGTGGGGTAAGGGCTAAAGCATAACCATATATACTGTATAAGTCACAATACATTGTCTTATCTTACAGGTTTGGGGGAAAATGTTAGTAGTCTTCTGTTAGTAGTCTGAAAGTTTTCAGTTTGGCTTTTGTTACCCTAGCAATACCTATGATCCATATTTAACGTTGACCATGGTGTTTCTTGATATTTTTATTTTATTATTTTTTGAGATGTCTTCACACAGATCTTGAGGCACACTAAACACACTGATAGAATAATTGTTGAATTAAGAATAATTAACTAACAAGTGTGATTTGCAGAAGATGATTTGATTGATTTAACTATATTGTTTTTATCATACATTTGCTAAGTTTTCATAATCATTCATATTAAATATAGTGTTTGCAGCGAGAGCAAAACTGCTCTTGAAGATCTGGAGACCAAAATTACGCATCCGCTGGCAATCGAAGTGCCTTTGCATGAAACGTGATGTTTATTGAGTTTCTGCAAAGTCATGATCGAACGTCAAAGAAGAACCTGGATGGAGAAGATAAGCGGTATCGCGCTCGCTTCCCCTCCCCTTAGCATTTTGAGTGTCAGGGAATCCTAATAAAAAGAGGGGGTGCAGAGGGACTGTTTTGGAAGCATAGGTTTGAATTGTATGGCACAGTTCTCCTCTGCTCTCCCCACTAGCGTGTTAAAAGGTATTACGGTGTCTTTCTCTCCTTTTTGTGTCTGTGTAAAATTATTATAAAAGGGTCAGTATTGATGAACCTGACACACACGATAAACACTTGGTGGGTTGGCTTCTTTCCTTTTTTTTTTCTCCAAGAGAGAGCTCAGAATTTTAACTCGGCAGTCTTACCGATTCAACATATCATCATTGCTCTCTCTCTCTTTTTTTTTTAATGTGCATGTGTGCGCATTTGCGTGTGTGGGTGTGCGTGTGGGCGTCTGCATGTGTGTGCATGTTAGGCGGGGCTAAGCGAACTTCGCTTTTCTACCTGCTTTTCTAAGTTACAACAAACAGTAAAGTGGCAAGGTTTGAAAAATTTTATGAAGCTCGTCAATCTACTTTCTGTGATGAGGTTATCTGTCTATCTATCTGTCTGTCTGTCTGTCTGTATGTCTGTCTGTCTGTCTGTCTATCTATCAATCTGTTTCAGACATTGAGAACTCAAAGAATGTAAACAATTACTCATGGTAGACTATTCAAACTCACTGGCACACTGTTTATTTGTTTTTTGCGCGGGGCTGTGGCAGGAAGAAATGGTTTGCCACCTTTGGTTGCCTAATTGCATTTATTGCATTTAATTGGAAAACATATTTGAAGAAGGCAGAGAGGCAAACTCGAAGTGGCTTTTTAATGTAATCTTGTTTTATTTGAAAATTGGTTTTAAGTTATGCATTTCGTTGTCAGGATAAAATAGGTTGGAGGAACAGTAGTACTCGTCTGCTTGTGTTGGCAACTGATGACGGATTCCATATGGCTGGAGATGGAAAATTGGCTGGCATCCTGGAACCAAATGATGAACAGTGCCACATGAAGAACACCCTTTATACCAAGAGCAATGAAATGGTATGTACACATGGAGATGAGCAATCAACAGCAGGGTCTTTGTCACAGCTAGTGCACCAAGTAATATACAAATTGTTTATAATATCCACCCGTTTTTTGAAAGCGATATATACAACGTGATACAACGTGAGAATATTTCTTGTTCTCATATTCTCTCAAATTCCCATATGATAAATCGAATTACAAATGCCTACATTACCATTTTTTGCAACCATAGGGCGCACCGGATTAAAAGGCGCAATCTGAAATTCGGGTGATATTTCTGTATTTAACCCATACATACGGCACATCATATTATAGGGCGCATGCATGCTTAAACATATGGTAGCATGCATGCATGTAACAATGACTCACACTCGTTTTTTTTATCACTCTTCATCCACAAATTCAAAAATGGTGCCTTTGCATAAAACGAGACTGTAGAGACGCTTGTCTAACCTCATTGATAATTGTGATTCACTCAAGGGAGTTCTTCACCTCTGGAATCTAGAACTTTACTCCGCAGATTCGTTCGGGAAAGGAGGGACATTCGATACAGTACTTTTAAATGATTCGTCGATGCAGCATCTTGTGCGCGTTAGTTTTGATCAATCACGGCAACGGATCTTAGGGAAAAACAAAAGCACAAACTTTACCAGATAAGAATGCACGAAGCGCCTCTCGCTGTTGAACATTCAACAAGGAAACGGTGAGTTATTCTGCAAGAACAGAATTAACTGCCGGGTCCATTCGTCTGAGTGTCTTGGTTTCGTCCCGCCCCAAACAACGCCTGATTGGTCCGACCTAAAAAAGGTCAGTTGCAAATGTATCAGCGGGAACGGTACAAGATGTATTTCTCGTAATATTTGTGAATGTTTACCGCGACAATTCAGCTTGCTGGCAAGGTTAGCGCTTTTCCCGGCTGCTCTTTGATCAATAATCCATTGTTCAAGTCGGTCTTCCAAATCCGGCCACCTCACCTTGTTCCCGCGGAAGCTCAGTTTCGTCTTCTTAACTTGGCAAAGTTCATTTTCCGGCTTCCTTTCGAACCATGGATTAATTAATGTGGAATTCTCTCACGGCTGCTATATATATATATATATATATATATATATATATATATATATATATATATATATATATATATATATATATATATATATATATATATACATGAACAAAGAGAATAATTGGGTTCAAATTAGTCATTTGAATGTACCCGACATCGTCTGTAATGCATGCAACATTTTGGCCACAATCTTTTGCTATTTTTATGGTCACCAGTAGGGGTAGGCGATGTCATATCACGATTCTTTAAAAATAAATTCACAATCTCGATTTTATCATGATTTTTATTTATTTATTTATTTTTACATATTTTTAGACTAATCTTCACATTTCTGAACATTTTTGTAAATTTTAAAACACATGTACAATGTATATAAAACCCTAATCTTAAGCCAACTAAGCTTTCTGAACAGGTTTCAATTGATTGATCGATATTCTCCCAGACTACAGGAGGCAGTAAAGAGTGCCAACGGTGTATGAACAGCGCTAGTTAACGCCACAATAGAAGTTGAACATGTTTTTTCCTCAATAAACTATCGACAAAAACAGTTTGGAATGAGTTAGCAAAGTAAATAAAACACAGAATTGGAAAGTAGTAAACACTGTTTACGACAGCATTTGCTCGTCCGCGACTCCGCATAGTTTATAAATTCTCATAGGTGCGCGTGTGGGCAATGTGGATGTGTCGTGGCGAGGGGAGAGTTGCGTACACGTCGGCTGTCGGGTAAGGTTCCGACTTCTGAGGTGGTCGGGCCGCGCTGGCACCGGCGGAGGGGGGGTGGGTTGTGGGGTTCTCCGTGCCGGCCGCAGCCCCTGGCTGGGGGCGAAGCAAAAACCGAGCCGGCTGGCCCGGCTGCCTCCCCGTGACCCCGCGGCTCCAGTCCACCGCGGCCGGGCGGTCGGAGCTCCCGCGAGCGTCCGACCCGCACGGCCTCGTGTTTGTGTGAGTAAGTAAGTGGAGGGAGGAAAAAAAAAAAAGACCACACGG
Organism: Festucalex cinctus; assembly: GCF_051991245.1. Taxonomy (NCBI): domain Eukaryota; kingdom Metazoa; phylum Chordata; class Actinopteri; order Syngnathiformes; family Syngnathidae; genus Festucalex; species Festucalex cinctus. Next base: position 3,765,623 of record NC_135421.1, on the reverse strand, counting down.
ATGCATCAAGCATAAACCAAGTTTGAGCCCACATAAAGTTGAACCGTATAGAATGTGCTCCAGACGATCTTGCCGATCTGTCAGCTTTATGAGATCGTCAACACATTAAAGTTCTTAACGATCTAATATCGTCATATCGCCCACCCCTAGTCACCAGTAGTATATCCAAATTATAATGTCTATATACCTTAAAGGTGCATTGGGCCATTTAAAAAGGTCATGTTAAAATGTTTTATACATCATACATGCTCCACTAATGCCCAGATGAGTACAAAGAGCCCTGATTGTTTTACTCTGACTGCATCTATCAGCTTTTATCTTCCCTTTATAGTAGAGTGTGCGGACCACCGTACTCTCCACAGTTTCTTTGGTGAGGGCAGGGGCAGCATTTTTCTGACCTAATTTGAAGTCATATCTTCGTTTGTCAACTGTGGCGGTCATTTTAAGATCGTGCGCGTACTCGCACGCGCACAATGAACGAGCCTAACAGAGATGCTGCAGTTACACTTGGGGCCAGAGGTAGCAGTCGTGAGTAAAAAAGTGACAAACTGCACAATGATCCTTTAACGATGATGAAGCCGTGTACATTCCAGCATGATTCCATTTGGTGGGGGAAGACGTGCGCGGGCCCCTCGTACAGCGAGCACGCCACAGACACCTCCCTCTCAGGCATGCGCTGCTTGCAGGGAACCGGGGACATTGCCAGCCTGCACCCAGCGCAGAGGCTGTCATACTTCAGAAACTGTAATTCTTTGGCTTGGTGCCGCAAAAATCTCGCTCGTTTCCAAAACCCGGAAATGTATTTTAGCATGTGAAATCCTGTGCCGACGTGGGCACGCCATATAAAAAGGGGGCCTCCCCAACCCAGTTGCGTACCCACCCGTCGGCTGTCGGGTTCCGAGGTGGCTCCCGCTGGCACTGGCGGGGGGGGGCGGTGTCCCCACGCCGGCCGCGGCCCCGGGCCGGGACCAAGGTTGAGTGGATGTGGGGAAAGCGGGGGAGTGCAAACTGAGTCGCCCGGCCCGTGGCCGGGTGGTCGGAGCTCCCGCGAGCACCGACCCTCCGCAGCCACGCGCCCTCGGCCTCTCGTTCGAAGGCGCCTCCGCCCGTGCAGGCTTGCTCACCCTCTCTCTCCGGTAATGATCCTTCCACAGGTTCACCCACGGAAACCTTGTTAAACTTCCTCTAGTATAGTCAAGTTTGATCGTCTTCTCGGCGCGCCGCAGGCGCCAGGGAGGGCCCATCCGTCACGCACAGGCTCGCATCCTTCCCACATCGTCCCGACGAGTTCACGAACAGTTTGCTCATAGTTCACGACCTGGTCGCGGAATTTTGTCATGACAAAAATTTTCGACATGGCACACAGTCACGATGGGTGTACGCACACTTTACGACTAGTTCGCGCACTGGTACGACTCGAGTCGTGCCAATTCGTGCCACAAAATCGTGCAAGTGTCAAGGCACCTTAATGTTGTGTTCAAGTACGCCATGGAAAATCGTCAACTCTTCCACTCCCGCACAGTCACAACTTCGACAGACATGCTTCAGAACCGAAACATGGCACTGTTTGATTTTATGTGAATCGCTGCTCGGAAGTACCAACCCAAATCGGTCCATATCTTAAAAAGTACCGTCTTCGATACCCATCCCTTCCGCAAGCACATGCAAAACAAACTCCACACAAAAAGGTCACAAATTCACTCTTTTTGGTGCGCAGAAACAGTGTTAAAAACATACCACTCAGCTGCCTTTTTAATTGAAATGCGGTATGCAATTGTAATACTATGTAGTTTGTTAAATTGTAATTACATCATGAACATAATTCAGTAACTTACATGTGACCACTGTAATTATGTTTAACCATATTAATGTGAAGGACTACCCATCTGTTGGACAAATAGCCAGGCAGTTGGAAAAAGAACATATTCAACCCATATTTGCTGTGACAGAAAATGTGGAAAATATGTACAAGGTAAAGTATTCGACTTATTAATATGTATATCTTTTGAGTGTGGTAGGGTGTGGAATGACTTTTAACCATATATTCTATTTTATTATAGCAACTCTCCAAAATGATTCCAAAATCTGAAGTGGGAGTTCTGTCACAAGATTCGAGAAATGTTGTTCAACTGATTGAAAGTGCATATAATGTAAGTCTTGAACTTTTAGTATTTACTACGGTGGCCCTGAAGTGCAAAACGCGAAAAAAAAAAAAAAAACTGGCACAACTGCAAATTCAAAAACACAAACCAAATAAAAAAAGAGCACAAAAACAAGGAATAGAAAAGGTAATCACAAACACAAATCAGAAAACACAAACACAAAAACCGGAAGAAAACAACAAAAAGGTAACCGCAAACACAAAACGAGTAACCTCAACATTTTCCTCACGGAAGTAGTTGGTAGGTGGAAGGCAGGAGAAACCATACTCACGAATGATTGGACGAGAGGTGCAGCGTGAATGTGTTGTGTGCTGGAGTCGGATCCCAAAGCGCAGACACAAATTCAGTTTTAACTATTTATTTACATAGAAAGGCGAGAAACAACGAAAGCTGCACTGATGAACAGGAAGTAATAATCCGGCAAGACACACACAATTCTCAGACTGCACGTACAGACAGTGAATCGATCTGATTGGTTGCAAGTAAAAGACTAAAGAACAAAGGCCAACATCACCAAACTGTCAAATAGTAAAAAAAAAAAAACAGTTGAAACTGGATGCTGTTACATCAGAACCAAAACATACACGTAACGGGTCGTGAACTCTGGCGCCCAGAATGGATGTTCCATGTTCCTCCTGCCCTTTTTGGTTTTTTTTGTTTGCCATTACCTTTTGTTTTTCTTTTTGTTTTTGTTTTCTGATTTGTGTTTGTGATTACCTTTTCGTTGGTGTGATTTTTGATTTGCTGTGGTGTTTTGTTTTTGTGTTTTTTATTCGGTTTGTGTTTTTTGATTTGCAGTTGTGTAGAGTTTTTTGTTTTTGCGTTTTGCACTTCAGGGCCACCGTAATTTACCCTTTTCTTGAAGAAAAAAAAAACAATTCTTGTTTTTATTTCAGTATTTGATACGTGCATAATCTCTCAAAACAACTTTATTTCCAGAGATTGTCCTCCAAAGTTACTCTAACCCATGATACTCTCCCTGAAAACGTAAGAGTTGTCTACACTCCACTCTGTAATGATGCAAGACAAGAAGGGGACAACAAAGGAGTTTGTGACAATGTTCATGTGGGACAGAAGGTCAGTTCTTTGTGGTTTTCTAAAGCCTTGTCCTTTGTTTCTGTAATTCAATTAAAAAAACAAAAATGTCATACATTCTGGATTCACTTGGAAACACTTGCAGGTGTTTCGAGTTAATTAGACGATTCAAGTGATTAGTTGAATAGCCTACTAGTATACTTTTTCATGATATTCTAATATTTTGAGATAGGATATTTGAGTTTTGTTTAAAGGGGCACGATGCAAGATTAAGAGTTTTTGCACATTTGCGACCCCTCTGGCGAAACGTGGAATGGACCCCAGCGACGTGCACACGGCCAGGAGCGTGCGCGACTTTTCGGGCACAAGCAAACCTCCAAGTTAATCGAACAAACGTAAACACGGAGCACAATGCCTTTTTTATAGGCTTAATCATGTCTACAGAGGTAAGAAACGTATTCATCTTCAAGTTACTTTGTATGTGAAAGTCATTTTGAGTGCCAATAGCTTACGTAAGTACAACCTTCCAAACGTAAATAGTGCATCCCGTGAATCCGATGACATTGAGGATAGCAATACGTTGCTAATATGCCCAAGTGCAGAGACATTAGCGACCATGTGGTAGTTTTATTCTGCACTGCTAATCATAAATAGACCCTATCGTACTTTCGCTACGAAGTCTTACCTTTTTAGCAAAAAGTCAGCAAGCTGTGGGTTTCATCCCCAGAATAGCGCTTAGCTCTTTCCACCTGACGAACGCTGCTCTTATATTTATCCGCGTCCTCCCGTGACGCTGGTCTGAAAGTTTTTTACTTCTCTTTGTCTTCCGTGGAGTCTCCAGTGCAGGTCTCTTTAAATCCAGTTTGAATTTGCTGTCCTGTCCGTGAAGTTGTGTGAACAATCGCGAGAACTAACAGGGACAATAGCATACACGCGCATGACGTCATGCTCAGAGCCACAGTTAAAGATTCCGACCCGAACGCTCCAACAAATTTCCCTTTTACAGAAAAATAGGGGCAACACTCATTGTGCCACAGTCATGCCTCCTGTCCATTATACAATTCTTAAAACATGTGCGGGTGAAAAATATGGTTATTTTAACACTCAAATTTGAGTCTAATCTTGCATCGGGCACCTTCAAGCTGTAAGCTATAATCAGCAATATTAAAATAATAAATGGCTTGCAATATTTCAGTTGATTTGTAATGAATCCAGAACGTGTGACATGTTTGTGTTTTTAATCGCATAACATAAAATAAAGGACTTTATCACAACATTCTAATGTTCTGAGACAGTTGTGTGTGTATGTGTGTGAATATATATATATATATATATATATATATATATATATATATATATATATATATATATATATATATATATATATATATATATATATATATATATATATATATAGTTAAATTGTAAATTAAATATATAATGTCAAATGATTCATTGAAATCTATTCAGCATGCAACTATGAGGTTGTCACTTGGGCCAGGTGGCAGCAACAGAAGCATTTAAGTACCTGGCAATGCGTGGCATTTTCCAGGACCCTGCTGCCACTGTCAGGGAAAAAAAACACACTGCTCCCTATGAAGGTTCAACGGACTCTCTGTTGTGTATTAGTTGCCATTGTGAGTGTGTGCGTGTGTGTGTCTAAGAGACAGGAAACGCAGGTTATAGATCGCCGGAAATGACCACGACGTGTTGTTGAGTCCAGACAGGTGTGCCGCATGTGTGACTAAACGGTGTGACAGCAAGTTGGCCACTGTTTTTCCTTCATATGCTTGGACACAAATGGCTATGAGGATGGGATACTGGCTCTTCGCGTGTTGCTGGTGAAAGTGGATTCAGGACTATCCCCCCCCCCCCCCCCCCGTGTTGTTTTTGAAGTGCTTCTGGAGTGACTGATGATGTGGAGAAGTAATCGATCATGTGCGGACTGGAGGACGGCGGGCCATGAGTACCGTGTCCGCTGCAGCTCACTTCCCTTCTTATGGTGTGGGCACGGTAATATCTCATGTCTTGCCAAATGATGAGCAGAAGCCTATTGCCTTTGCGTCCCATAGTTACCATGCTAACTACTATGCTTGAACAGTAGGAAAGGAAAGGAGATGATCAAACAACAAGACAACTTTAAATCATTTGTTCAGATACTAGTGTACAACACAAACATGAGATTGGACGGCATTGTGAAAGACTTGCAGGAAGTCAAGCTAAGTCTACAGTTCACTGATGGCGTAAATTATCTCCGTGCTGAGGAGAAACATATCTCAAAGCTGGAGAAATACGACACAGAAATCACGTGCAGTGAACTGAAGGTACTGTTTGGCAAACTCGAGCAATCTGGATAATTGCTCACGAAGAAATAATATAATTGTGGACGGGATAGTTGACGAACAGGACGAGAAGGTTGATGTGACTGTAAGCAAAGTTCACCAACTATTTCCAAATAAATTGGGATTGAAGAGCACTGGAATGTACATCGAGAGATGTTATGAATTAATAAATGATAAATTAACACAAATGAAAGAATATGCTTCGCCCGGACGACCTGTTTGTGCATGGAGTAGCGCGGTGGCTAATCGGCCATGGACGGCGCAGCGGGACAGCAAAAACAGGAGAGCAACTTTAAGTCCATAGGTTCACTTTTATTAAAAAGAAAAAAAAAAACCTAGTGGGCTCAGAGTCACCGTGCCTCCCCGGCGTCAAAAATATTCACAGCCAAAAACGTAAAAGCGTTGCACCTGCACACAAAACAGGCGCCACACTGTAACTGTTGTAAGTTAATTATTTTACATTAGTAGACATAGTAAGATGGCACTTTGAAAAAGATATTCTTTAGTAGTTACAACTTACAAGTGGAGTATTACATATGCATGTTAAAACAGCATTTTAAGAGTGATAGTCACTAATTCAGTAACATTACATATGCAAAAATGTTGCTCACTGTTTTCTAAAATAAAAGCAGATGTTTGCAAATGTGCAAATTACAAGATTTACATCATTTTAAATTAAACAAGATATTCAAACGATTAATGGAGTAAAAAAAAAAAAAAGTAAATTAATTCGACAATTGACTAATTGTTGAGTAATCAAATAATCGTTGCACCGCTACACTGAATCGAATCATAATCTTGCTGAATCGAACCAAATCGTTCCGTTTTAAAATCAAACCGTCCTTGTATCGGATCACACCCAATTTATCGAGATGCGTATCAAATCGTCTTGATTGGAGAAATTTACACCCCTACGTTACAGCCATATTATCCGGGCGTCCACTACAAAAAAATAAAATCATGAAGACAACTGTAAATCTATTTTCCATGTTGTTCTTATGTTGGAAAAGAGTCAAAATCAGTAATCAAAATAAAACATTGCTCAGTGGAAAAAATGCTGGTCTGGAGGGGTTATAACACTGCCACACACATGCAACCTTAATATATTTCATAGTGTCAACATTTCAGAATGGAAAACATAACATTTCATAGTTCATTGTTCTGTTGCAAAATAAGACACTCAGCCACATTCTGGAAGAGTTTTTTTCTTTGTCAGTCTTCTGCAATCCAGGCATTGTGAGAGGGGCGAGGGACTGGAGGTGATACAGTCTCTAATGCCTTGGTCAGACTACAAGAAAACAGCCCGATTTTGGCGCGACCGATGTGTCGCGGACAAACGGGGAATGTCGTCAACGATTTCGGGTTGTCTTGTCGCACAACGTGACATACCTACGTCGTCGTCCTTTTGGTATCACTTTCGACTGGCACTGTTCCAGTAGCTCTTAAAACTGCTGTTATTCAACCTCTACTTAAACAACCTAAACTCGACCCAGATAGCCAATGCAATTATAGGCCAGTATCAAATTTACCGTTTATTGCAAAAATACTTGAACAAGTTGTTGCGCAGCAGCTGAATGAATATATGACCGCTAACAATCAATATGATAATATATACCTTTTCAGTCTAGATTCTGGGCCGTTCACTCTACAATCAATCTCGGCACGTTTGACCTAGAGCTACGAAATTTGACAGGCACTTGTAGCACCCCGGGACGCACAAAAAGTCAATTGGGATGTAGCAAAAATGTACAGGAAGTGAGTTGTGAATTTTTGAATGTCCAAATTTGGCCCTTTTTTACACATTCACTATGGTCATACTTTTCCCCCCTTTGCAAACATTTTTCGTCCAATTGACTTCAAACTTGGCATTTATCATCTCAAGACCTGAGACAACAACTGGGCAAAAAATCCTGACTTTTTGAGATACTATATGACGGGGGCGGGGCATCAAAAATTGCCTTTAAAATTTCATTTGTCCAGAAAGACAAAATGCTTAATAACTCCCATGTTCAAGCTCCAAAAAATCTCAAACTTCTCAGGCAACGTAATAGTCACGGCCTGAAAACATCTATATAATAAAATTCAGATATACATTTAGCGCCACCTAGTGGTGACAATAAATGTCATACTTTACGTTTTTAGCTCCTGTGCCGAGCTCGTTGAAGGGATCCAGTTGAAAATTGGTCAGAAACACTTTAACATGTTGATCATGCCCCACACCGAATATTGTAACTTTTCGCCAAAGGGCGTGGCCGTTACAGAGCCGCAAAGTCTGATGATTTTTTGTGACAATAAAAGTTGCTTTAACTTGACCCAGATGATCCTATCTTCTCAAAATTTCACACATTTGATGAGAGTCCAGCCCGTAAGACATCTACAAACTTGTATGTCATCTTACTTATAGCACCACCTACTGGCACTTTTTTTTCTTACGAATTTTCTTTAATGTTTTTCTCCAACCACGTTAACTGGACCTACCTCATATTTGCTCAGAAGAGGGTTTCGGCCTTCATGATGTCACAACACGAAGTTTGTGAGTTTTCGCGAATCGCTGTGGAGCTGTTCGCCAAGAAAACATCGCCAATTTTGAGGGTCTAAACATGCACAAAAACTCATGAAACTTGGCACACACATCTGGCCTGGTAAAATGAGCAATATTTTATTGTGTATTGTGCTATTTTTAAAAAATGACTCAATAGTGCCCCCTAGACATTTTTAACGAAGCAGCCCCACTTGTACATTTAAGCAAGATCTTCGGAAATTTTTAGGTGTATGAGGGAGCACAAGACCTACAAAAAAAGTCTCTTGGACCTATATGCTAAAATAAACAGGAAGTGAGCTACGAATTTGTGAATGTCCCATTTTTGACGATTTTTGCACATTTACAGGGGGCATACTTTTGCCCACTTCTCCTACACGTTTCATCCGACTGACTTCAGACTTGACCTGGACCATGTCAAGACCTGAGCCAACGACAGGCGGAAAAATCTTGACTTTTCGAAATACTATATGATGAGGGCGGGGCATCAAATTTTGTGTTTCGCAATGAAAAAGGATATGCTTAATAACTCCCCGGTACATGCTCCAAAAAATCCCAAACTTGACATGTATGTTGATATTTAAGGCCTGAAGGTATCTCTATGACAACATTCAGTTATATATGCAGCGCCACCTAGCCCTTGAGGCATGAAAAAAAAAATACCCCACTTACGGTATTTTTACAAAAATTGTGAACATGTTTCCAAATGAAAAAGGATATGCTTAATAACTCCCCGGTACATGCTCCAAAAAATCCCAAACTTGACATGTATGTTTATAGTCAAGGCCTGAAGGTATCTCTATGACAAAATTCAGTTATAAATACAGCGCCACCTAGTCCTTGAGGCATAAAAAATATAAAATAAAAATCCCCACTTACGGTATTTTTACAAAAATTGTAAACTCATTGTAAGTGTGATAACTAAGTCATTTATGAATATTCTTTTACTTTCCATCACTCAAAATGTTCACTGGCATCAGACCGATCCAAACATATGTACTTTTTTTTTATTTTGTTTTATTTATTTTTGATAGCTTCTATGGACAATAAAAGCAACATTGTGCAATCCATACGAGCGATGATGTATGTATATATACTTTTACAAAAAAATACCAATCAGGGCAACTCATTGCCTAAAAAGAGAAAAGGTCGCTGATTTTTGCAGATCTTAACAATCACCAAAACCCTTTGAGCTTGACACACTCATCACACCTGGCAAAAAAAAATAAAAAATCCACATGCATAGGTTTATCATGTCATTTTCAAAGAAATTCTGCTTCCAATGTGCCAGTACCCCAATGTGCCAGTACCCCAACGTGCAAGTACCCCAATATGGCCCGGGCTGCGAGGGCCCTTTATAGCTGCTCGCAGCACTAGTTTTTTTTTTAGTTTTTTTAGCCTGATCCAGACAGGTGCAACATGAAAATATTTTACCCCGCTGCCACTGGAACTCGCACAATAATGTGAAAGGCATTGCACGTAGGCTATTTATTTTCATTTAAAGACGTCAGCTTGAATCAAGTATCGTCCCTGTTCGGGGGCCGGTGGAGGGGGGCATAGCGCCGGCGAGCACGACTCCTCTGTCCCAAAACTGTGATCATTCTTCACCAGATTCTGTTCTCATCCCAGAATCATACTCTAAAAATATCAAAAGTCACATTATTTTTTTATTTTATAGACGCGGCCACCTCATACATTGTAACATTGCCACCGTCATGGGTAATGGCGACGTCAAATATTGTGATATCGTGATATTAAAACTGTCACAATATATTGTCGTCATCATGTCACGATGTTAAAAGCAGCACATCTATTTAAAAAAAAAGTCAGGCTGAGTTCCATTTGTGCAGTTATAGCACCCTCTGGTGGCTAGTTTTGTAGTGCAGTTAAATTTTCACAAGGCATGTTTTGGCCCTTCTATGTTTCAAATCCCCATTAATCGTTAAATGAACGTAATATGCTTGTGAACCGAGTCAATATGTGGAGGAACTCACTGTGATAGCATTAGCACATGAGTGCCTCAATATTAACCCATAGGCAGCATTGTGACCCGTTTTGGACTTTTTGATGTTTCTGACCTAGTCATTTCAAAATAAGATACTGCCTACAGGCTATGTGTTATTGTAGGCACAATATTATGTGTATTTTATTTAGTATGAGCAAATTTTTTTACATTATTGTGACCTTTTTTTTTACATTATTTGTATCGCCAGCCTCCCCACAAAATCGTGATAATTATCGTATAACCTTCATATCGTATCGTGATGTTTGGATATCGTTACATCCCTAGTCAATAGTATCCATTCGTCCATTGTCTTAACCGCTTTTCCTCACTAGGGTCGTGGGGATGCTGGAGCCTATTCCAGCTGGCTTTGGGCAGTAGGCGGGGTACACCCTGAACTAAATGCCAGCCAATCCAGGACGTCAATAGTACAAAAGTACAAAAAAAATATTGTGACTGTTGTTCAAATATTATATAGTATGATTCGGGCATAAGTGAGGATCGATCACGGCTTTGGGACAGACATATAGAGCCTATATGTTTTTATAGAAGTCAGCCCAGGCGCTGCATGTCGCCTTGATGCGTCTTTTTCCTCCCTCCCTCGGAGGAACAAAATCTGATGGTTTGGAGTGAACACGTGTATTAAATCCACCATACTAAAACAATTCAAATTTCAAATAGGGATCAATATTTAAGCAGTTTAGAAAATTATGTACTCAAACACAATATATGCCGAATATTTCATTTTTTGGTAAAATAAAACAATAGCATTTGTCATCTCCAAATTAATTCACAAAATGGGCTATATTACCCCGACACATATAATAAATTAAAATACGGTAATTGTGAAATCGTATTTTAAACAACTACCGAGCAGGGAGCGCAAGCAATAATGCGCTCATAAGCCTATGCCGCACTTGTCGCATGCTCCATTCAAACAAACAGTCCCTGCTCTGCCTCTTCTTTTTGTTGTTGTTATTGTTTTTTGCCCCGCCTCCCCGACATGTCAGTGCCGATGGGGCTCTCTTGGCGAAACAACGCACAATGATCGGATGGTGTCTTGTCGAGTTCAGACTTGTAGTGTGACCACACGCCCCGTCGACGACACAGAGAGAATTTATCGGGTAACATGACAAGCGCGACTGTCGTGAAAGAAAAAAAAGTCGTGTAGTTTGAGCTCGGCCTTAGTCAACCAACCCCCACTTTGGAGTGTCCCAGGACAAAGGAAAGGCATTCCTTTGTCCTTGATGAGTTTGGAAAATTGCCCGATGTTCACTACATGTTTTTAGTCCATCCATCCATCCATCCATCCATCCATCCATCCATCCATCCATCCATCCATCCATCCATCCACTTTCTGAGCCGCTTACTCCTCACTAGGGTCACGGGGGTGCTGGAGCCTATCTCAGCTGGCTAATCGCAGGGCACACAGAGACGAACAACCATCCACACAAACAAGCACACCTAGGGACAATTCGGAGCGCCCAATTAAGAGTGCGGGAGGTCTCCTGTAAAAATATGGTGTACTCCGGTCTCCGGAGTACCCGGAGAAGACCCACACAGTGACCGAGAGAACATGCAAGCTCCACCCAGGAAGGCCGGAGCCTGGACTAGAACCCGAGTCCTCAGTAGTGGGAGGCGGACGTGCTAACCTTAGATCCACCGTGCCACCTCCATCCTCATTTAAATTTAAATTATTGGTATCTTGGTATAAAATTGTTGCAACTTGGTGAAACCCTTAGTAACAAAGGGAGTGCATTTAGTGCTGATTTCAAAACAGACCTGCGGGCCCAGTGGCTTTGGATCTTTTGACGAAAGCATGTAAAAGGCACGTCTGTCATACCATATATGGTAACACTTTATAATAACTACCCGTTATAACTAGTTAATAGACCATTAGTAAACTGTTAATTAATGAGTTATTAATGACTTATTAAATGTTTGTTAACTGTTTGTTAAGGTTTTAAAATGATGTCTATAAATAGTAAAAATGTTATTTTTAAACTGTTAGTTATTGAGCTCTAAATGACTTGTTAACTGTATAGTAATTATTCATAACTATATTTTATAAATTAGTAATACATCGTTAACAAGCTATTAGAAAATTACTTACTAATGACTTGATAAGTATTACTTCATAGTTTGTATAGTTTATTGGGACGTTATTATAAAGTTGCCACTATTCCTCATTTATTACGTGTTAGTAAATGTGGAGTAGTTGCAACTTTAGAATAACGTCCCAATAACATAAATAGAGTAATAACTAATATTTAAGTTGTAGATTAACTCACTTCTTTACAGCAGTTGTTAATAGTTTGTTAACCATCTACTAATACTATACCAGTGAAACTTTGTAGAGGAGCAAATGAGTGGAAAAAGTTCAATGGGACGGAAAATTGATATTTAGGCATGGTAAGGCATAGTAATTTTATATTTTAAATTTCACCTTCAAATTCTGTACTTTCAACTTGTTCCACCTGTTTGTTGTTTGACAAAGTTTCATAGTTATTAGTAGATGGTTAACATCTACTATGTAAAGAATTAGCTAATATATAAGTTAAATATTAGTAAGTAGTAGGGGTGTTAAAAAAAAAATCGATTCGGCAATATATCGCGATACTACATCGCGTGATTCTCGAATCGATGCAATAATCGGCAGAATCGATTTTTTTTTTTTTTTAGGATTCACACCTTGAGCATGGAAGAATGTTATATGAACGGAACATTAAGCCTTAATATTTTATTTTAATGCTGTTCAAACATGAAACAGATTACAACCTCTATAAGACTGAAATTTCAGATAAATAAATAATACATTTTCATATAAATCTTACACTCTACAAGCTTACTGATTAGTATTTTCAAAATTTGAATGAAAAAAAATCGCAACAATCGACTTATAAATTCGTATCGGGATTAATCGGTATCGAATCGAATCGTGACCTGTGAATCGTGATACGAATCGAATCGTCAGGTACTAGGCAATTCACACCCCTAGTAAGTAGTTAATTTATACTATTGGGATATTATCGTAAAGTTGCAACTGTTCCTCATTTAATAACAGTTAATAAATGAGGAATAGCTACCACTTTAGAATAACGTCCTAATAACAGATATAAACTATTAACTGATACTTAACAAGTCATTATTAAGTAATTTACTAATAGTTTGTTAACTTAGTCTTACTAATTTATAATATATAGTTACAAATGATTAATATACAGTTAACAAGTCATTTATAACTCAATAACTAACAGTTTAATAATGACATATTAACTGTTTATAGTCATAAGTATAAATCCTTAACAAACAGTTAACAAACATTTAATAAGTCATTAACAACTCATTAATTAACAATCAACTAATGATCTATGAACTACTTATAACGGATAGTTATTATAAAGTGTTACCCAATAGATTAACTTTTTTACTGCCAAAAACGTTTAATGGCGTATGCTAAAATCTCACTGAATGCCGCCATAAACGTTGACGTTTACTACGTTTTTGTTTTCCTCAAAATGGGCAGTACAACGTGTTGTGCAGCACTGCCTTGCCAATGGGATTGTGAAATCAAAAACACCCACTAACTATGGCCAACAGATGGCAGCATTGCATCTCTTTTCAATGTGCTCCCTGGTGTATCAAATTACAATGAAACATGACGAATCTGATGAAATAGAACGTTTTCAAGGACGATGTAAATGATGAAAACGTTAAATCTAATTCACAGAACGTCACTAAACAAAAAATAATTCGTGTCAAAGTCACTGTTGTGCAGCAAATGTATCTTTTCACAAAAAGCTTGTTTTCGCTTTATTTTTTTTCTATTTTCGCTGATGTCACTCAAATTACTTATTTTCAAATGGTGATTATGAAAGAATGGAATACGGTAGAAATGTACTTTTTTTTCTAATAAAAGAATGGAATCCCATCTTTCATATGGTAGCCCCAATGTTTATGCAGTCATGGCGCACAATATTTTTCCTGTTCACCTTGAAAGATGAATGAAAATGCTTGAAATCGGCTGACACTGTTGGGGTTGTTTTTTTGGATAACGTGTGGCAGTAAAAGAGATCTGGAATTGTTTAGTATTAATGAATAATCTGTATCCCTTAAATACTGTACCTAACACCAAAAAAAATGATTCAATGGGATTATCAACTCCATGACACCGAATATTGTTACCGACTTACTTTATTTGATTGTAATGGCTTGATTGAAGTGTTCCTCACAGGGAATTGAAAATATATATTTATTTATTTTTTAAATGATTCACTGACATGACATGATTTAAGGCTTTTTTATTCTCAGATGAGAAAAGACATTAACCCTGTCTCTAAAAAATGTCTCCACAGATTTCTTTTGATGTAACAGTAACAGCAGACTCGTGCATTGAGAACAAAACATTCTCTATCAGACCACTTGGTATTAAAGACACATTGACAGTGACCTTATCTACAAACTGTGAGTGTCAGTGTAAAGATCCAAGTGAAAGTAGCCAACAAGATTGTAATGGAAAGGGAAGAATAAGCTGTGGTATTTGCAGGTAAGCTTTATACTTTAATTCATCACGTATTTACCATTTATTTATCTGTCCACGCTTTTTCCCTCCAAAAGGCAAACCGTTTTTCATTCCGATGCATTTGTTACACCACACAAAGAACCAGAAAACACATGCAGACACAGGAAATACATCTGGACCACGCTTCAGAGGTGGTGGGTTTGGTGCCTTTCTGTTGAGCATATTGACAGTGTTGAAAGTGAATAGTGAAACATCACTGAATCACTCCAAAACACAACAAAATTAAAATATGTTCAATGGGAAAAAAAAATAAAAAATCCAAGTAACTTTCCTATACTTCAGATTGGCATTGAGAAACACTACACAAACAATGCACTTCTCCAGTATAAGCAGCAATAGTTGCTTTAGAGCATGGGTGTCCAAACTTTTTCATTTGAGGGCCACATAAAGAAAATCAGAAGGACGCAAGGGCCACATAATGTTATGAAGAGAAATTGTGTTTAGTCCTAAAAATTGTACAAATAATTTATTTGTGCTTTTGAAAATTTAGAAAAATACTACAGTATATAATCCATTTTATTTGTAATATGGCAGTAGGGTTATTATAGTTTTGGAATTTTTTATCTTAGTTAGTATTTATTAGTTTTCAGGGTGGTTCTGTTATTAGTTTTAGTTCTTTAATAAATGCTTCGTTTTAGTTTAGCTTTAGTTAGTTTCAGTATTAGTATTATTTATTTTATTTTTTTTAAGTATGTATTTCTTGTGTGCAATATTTAAAAAACACCATGGGAGCAACGTCATCTGAAAGTGCTTTTCTATTGCTGCTAGATGACGTCACTTCTGTGTACTTTCAAATGTCATTATTCCGGTTGATATAAAAATAAATCTACTAAAAATCACGCCAAAGACTAAAACGAAGGACATTTTTGCTATAATTATAGTTTTAGTTAGTTTTGTAAACATAAAATGTAAGTTCAGTTAGTTTTCATTTTTTAAAAAGCATTTTTGTTTTTATTTTATTTCGTTAACAAAATTGTTTTTTGAATTTTAGTTTAGTTATTTCCTTAGTTTTAGTTTAAAATAACCTTTAATGGCACCTGTGTTTTTCGACACCCTCCCTTCTTATTTTGACCATCTCCAAACATTTTTCTTTTTATTTTATTTGAACTGAGTCAAATGCAATTTTTAGCATATGTCGCTAAAAAATGGTTTGGACACCACTGCTTTAGAGACACCGGCATTTTGGAACCCTGACTGTAATTACAAGTTTGCTCCATAGGATTTATTTGGTTGGTACTAACAATCATTTCCAGTTCAATACATTTTGTAGAAACTTTTTTTGTACGTACGCCACCATTGTTGTTTACGTCGCAACGCATTTAGGGCCAGATCCACCAAAGGTTTGCGAAGCTTTTGCACAGCGCAAACCGGTATAAATGGAGCAATCCGGGAGCGTGGAAGCCACTAAGCACACGCAGATGGTGAAATTCATCATTGACTGCACTGGTCTGTGTACTTTTTGGCTATTCGTTTTTCCTTCTGAAGCAAGGAGACTTTGAAACACACAATATTTATTACTGTCTGTAAGCAGATGGAGTCATATATTTTGTTTTGGGGTGGAAAACGTTTTACTCTGCGAGAAGATGACAGAAGCTTCAAAATAGACACTAGGGGGCAGCAAGCTGTCACTGCAATAGCAGTCGTGACATCGCTGCAAAAGATGAACGGCTTCCGGGTCAAGGAGAAACCAGCTTGCGGGAAACGGTTTACGGACACATTTCATTTCCTGATTTGTGCTAAATAAACACATAATATAGAACATCAGAAAAGGGCTCGTTTCCCGTTTTTCATTTTCTTTTTTCTTTTTCTTAACAAAAACGAGACGACTAATTTCCCGTTATTTGTTCGTATACATCAAAACAAAAAACAGAAATCGGTTTGTTTACCAATTTCCGTTTCCTTGTTTCAGAAGGAAAAACGAATGGCCGAAAAGTACACGGACCCTGCGCTGCCAACCAGATTGTGCCCCAGTGCGCGGGTGTTTTTTGTAACTGAGGTAATTTGCATACATTTGGTGGAGAAATTGCCCACCTCTATGCAAATGAGATGCATTGATACACTGCGTCTAATTCACTAACGCTAGCTCTAATAGCCACACGGAGTTTGAGTGACGCAAACAACGTAGATGAAAGGCTGGTGTAAAGTCGGCGCTTCCTATGTGGATCATGGCAGCAGTTGTTGCAGCACGGAGAAGGCAGTGCCCGTCCTCACTCTGATCACGCACGGTGCGTTGGGTGGGAGAGATGTGCGGCGGGGTGGGGATGGGGGCATTTTGCTACGTAGGTTTAAAACAATGACGGAACCTGGGCTGATCGGCAATTGCGGTGGGGGGACATTTTGCGATCATTTTCACGTGACAGATGCATAGGTATGCCCACGTCAACCTCTGAAAATATTTTAAAAAATGATTGTGCCAATAATTTGTATTTTATTTAAATTAATGAATGACATCGTTGTCGTCCTCGCCGCTCACGACAGCTTAATCGCCCTAAAGCCTAATTTATGCCTCCACGTTTGCTCTCGCGTTGATGAACGCCGTAGGTCACATGATCGACGCGAGCCATGAATTTTAAGTGCCGCGTCGCTCGTGGCCAGCTGCGGTGCACACGTCGCCAATCCTTGAACGCCGTAGATGGCGGGGCATAGCTCGTTTCTGATTGGTCCGTTCGATGGCGTTTTTTCTTTTTTTTTTTCTCTCTCTCCCCGCCCCCCGCCCAGATAGTTTCCGTGAAGGCAACTGGCGGCGCAAATCGACTTCCTGCTCGGAGACCACGGCTGTGCCTGGATATGTGCCTGGGACGAGAGGCGGAAAAGAACAATAACTTAAAAAAACAAAACAAAAAAAAACTGTGTTCGCTAAGCGCATGGCTGTTGTGTTTTGGCGAGTTTACGGCCGACACCGGTGCAAATTGGCAATAATTAATTGCCACGGTGATGAACTTACTCTCCCCCCGGCTTTGTTTCGTGTTTCTGAATTAAATTGAACTTCCTGAATCCGTCATAAAATGCAGAAGAATCGCCACTCTGTGGCGTCCTAGCCATAGCAACAGCGGGACTTGGTGTGAAACTCCAGCAGACACAGGTGTGTATTGCGCACAAGTCGGAAGGCAAACGCACGAGCGGAGCTGCGCCGTAAAGCCTAATAACACCTCCGCTCGAGCCTCTCGCAGAAGCATACTGAGGCCTTAAATGAGGAAAACACTTCTGCACCACTCAGTCCAAACTCGCTTTCTGATAATTTCATTTTTCTCGCAACTGTTAACTGCTTCTTGGCGCAAATCCATTGTCATGTGTGGTAAAATCAGGCACAAATTTGCTCCCAGCTGTCAAACTTGTGTGTGAGCTGGTATATCATTAGACCAATATCTTTAGTGAATGGGACGTTAACAAGGTGCAAACTGCAGTTGCACATCCATCCATCCATTTTCTTGACCGCTTATTCCTCACAAGGGTCGCGGGGGTTGCTGGAGCCAATCTCAGCTGGCTTTGGGCAGTAGGCAGGGTACACCCTGGACTGGTTGCCAGCCAGGGCACACAGAGACAAACAACCATCCACACTCACAAGCACACCTAGGGACAATTCGGAGCGCACAATTAACCTGCCATGCATGTCTTTGGAATGTGGGAGGAGACCGGAGTACCCGGAGAAGACCCACGCGGGCACGGGGAGAACATGCAAACTCCACCCAGGAAGGCCGGAGCCTGGACTCGAACCGGAGTCCTCAGAACTGGGAGGCGGACTTGCTAACCAGTCATCC
Source organism: Festucalex cinctus (assembly GCF_051991245.1). Classification (NCBI taxonomy): domain Eukaryota; kingdom Metazoa; phylum Chordata; class Actinopteri; order Syngnathiformes; family Syngnathidae; genus Festucalex; species Festucalex cinctus. Next base: position 3,747,203 of record NC_135421.1, on the reverse strand, counting down.
ACCCGTGCCATGCCCGTGGGTGCACATATGGAGCAATTTTTAGTGCCGTTAGCGGATGCAGCGCGTTCTTACCTCTGGATTACACCGGTTGTGTGTGCGTTGCGGTGCGGTGCGTCCTGACTGCGTGCTCCAGACGCGTCAATTTTTTGGCCAATCTGTACAGCTGCGGTCCGGCAGCTCCGTCGCCGACCACTTCCTGCTGTGTCTCGCAAACCGCGCGCGATCATGTGGCATTAAAAACAACGACAAACACAGAAAGTCTGTGCTCAACAGAGAAGCAGAAAGAGGTGGACTTTTATTATTTCGTGGCTTTCTACCTCCAATATAAACCTCTCCTCGTCCATGTTCTGATGTCTAAACCGTGAATGAGCACCTCGCACGTTAACTCCAGGCCCGGCTACGCCCACATCACGTTTTGCTGACATGATTGCAAAATAGGAGCTGGCGAGTGTTTTATTCTGAAAGGTAACCGGAAATTTATTTTGAAACTGCGTCTGTCTTCCTGTCCCGCTCGATGTGTTTTGTGCTAGTTTGCCATTTGCCGGAGGCTGACGGAGGCGGCCTCCGGCAAAAATAGAAAATAGGTCTATTCGTGCTGAAGGGCTGTGGCACGTCGCAGCTGAGACGCAGTCGACACGCAACGCACACACAAGCGGTGTAAACTGCACCATTCGAATGAATGGAATCTAATTGGTTGCGTCGCCGGAACGCACCGCAGTCACACCGCAGCCGCATCCGGTGCGAGTCCCGGGTTAGTGGATATGACCCTCAGTGCATAGTAGAATGGTGGCTGGCTCTCTGCCGAGCAGTGTAAAACTGGTATAAAGCGCGGTAAACCTCTGTGTCGTTCCAAAAAAAGGGACGATCAAAACTTTTTAATATGTCTGGTGAATGAACATAACATGGTGCGGGGGAGGGTGACTCTCGGTCGCATGCTGTTTCATTACCATATTAGACTTTACTGGTATCTGTAATGATTTCTGGGTATACCGGCTGGTGGATCCCACAAATGCAAAGGAAGGATGGGTTGTATTAACAAAGATTTATTTTGACACAGCAAAAACACAAAGCGCTGGACAAAGCCAGAAGAAAAGGATTAACAAAAGTCACTTGCAAAACTGCAAGGAAAACCAAAGTCACAAAAAATTAGTGCTGCCAAACGATACAAATTTTTAATCTGATTAATCACTTTTTAATTTGGATTAATCACGATTAATCAGCTAAATTACTTGCGTAATATAAAATAAATGCAAAATACCGTAATATTTTGACATTAACGCATTTTATCATCTGAATGTCATTTGCAAACATTGATTAAATGCATGTACGCAATTGCATGCATACGTGTATTGCTCACAACGTAACAGCATCATATCAATTGGGTGCAATTCGGGAATTATATTGCAAAGAACATGCTGAATGCTGACGTAAACTTGGTAACAGCATCATATCAACTGGGTGCAATTCAGGAATTATTAATTAATTGAATGCAAATTACTTTTTTTTCATCTAAAGTCCCATCGGGGTGTTTTTTAAAGCGAAATTTACCACAGAGCACACCAATTGGAGTCACCCTGCTCATCTTGGAACAACAGGCGTAGGAAATGCCGTGCATTGATCTAATCACTGACCTGCGCAGCCCTCAATGTAACCATCCGCGGTTATGTTCAAGGCTCAAGTTCGCTCGAAAATAATAGTGTGATTAATATGCATTAATACGTGATTAATGCAACATTTTTCTGTGATTAATTAATCTATTAACGCTTTAACTTTGACAGTCCTACAAAAAATACACCTAAAGGCTACAAAATCGCACTACGCGAATAAACAATAATTCTAAACGAGCTACAAAGAGGAGGGGAGCTAAAGGCGACGTGGAAAAACAACACGTGGATACCAATCACTCAAGCACAAAGCTGAGGAAACAATAACAAAACCACAGAGCAAAAAGGACTCACGTGAAGACTGGAAACAAGAAGCGAAACTAGAGACAGGAATTTGGAACCCGAGATCAGAATAAGGACGTAGCAAGGTCAATACTCTGACAAGGGCCGTTTCTCAAAACGCATTCTTGTCCGTACTTACGTCCTGTCATGTCTTGAAACATCATCAGTCACGGCCCAATTACTGTTCCGATTGCAAGTATGCAAAAGCCATAAGGGTCGGGTAAAGAGCGGACGGAATACCCGGTTGTTGTTCTTACTGCGAGCATCCTGGTTCTGACACATTGCGGTAACTGTATGCCATGTGACTAAATGTTATATAATTACGAGTAATATTTAAGTATCATTTGAATTAAAAATTACTCTATATAGTAGTAGCGAGCGGTGACTTTTTGGAGTGGGCATGTTGAAGTGTGACATATGCAAGTGGCCTCAAGGGCGCAAGCTGGAAAATGTTGGGGTATTTTTCTTATTAATTTCAATCTTCTTCTTCTTCTTCTTCTTCTTCTTCTTCTTCCGGCTTTTCCCTGCAGGGGTCGCCACAGCGAATCAGTTACCTCCATCTAACCCTGCCTTCCGCATCCTCTGCTCTTACACCAACTACCTTCATGTCCTCTTTAACTACATCCATAAATCTTCTCTTTGGTCTTCCTCTCAATCTTCTGCCTGGCATTTGAAAACTCAGCATCCTTCTGCCAATATAGTCACTATCTCCCCTCTGGACATGTCCAAACCATCTCAGTCTGGCCTCTCTGACTTTATCTCCAAAGCCTCAAGCATGTGCTGTCCCTCTGATGTACTCATTCCTGATCCTATCCATCCTGGTCACTCCCAAAGAGAACCTCAGCATCTTCATCTCTGCCACTTCCAGTACTGCCTGCTGTCTTTTCCTCAGTGGCACTGTCTCCAGACCAAACATCGCTGGTCTCACCACAGTTTTATAAACCTTTCCTTTCATTTTAGCTGAAACTCTTCTATCACACGTCACACCTGACACTTTTCTCCGCCCATTCCAGCCTGCCTGCACCCGCTTCCTCACTTCTTTTCCACACTCTCCATTGCTTTGAACTGTTGACCCTAAATGCTTAAACTCCATCTTCTTGGTCTCTTCTCCCTGTAACCTCACTCTTCCACTTGGGTCCCTCTCATTCACACAAAGATACTCCGTCTTGCTACGGCTAACCTTCATTCCCCTCCTTTGCAGGGCAAACCTCCACACCTCTAGCTTCTCCTCCACCTGTTCCCTGCTCTCACTACAGATCACTATGTCATCTGCAAACATCATAGTCCATGGGGATTCCTGTCTAACCTCGTCTGTCATCCATTACCATAGAGAACAAGAAGGTGCTCAGAGCTGATCCCTGATGTGTCCTGCACCACTTGAACATACTTCTCATCCACTCAAGACTTCCTCATACAAAAACACAGTTCCTCTGGGCACCCTGTCATCAGCTTTCTCCAGGTCTACAAAGACACAGTGCAGCTCCTTCTGACCTTCTCTGTACTTCTCAATCAACATCCTTAAAGCAAATACTGCATCGGTCGTACTTTTTTTTTTTTTTTTGCATGAAACCATACTGCTGCACACAAATGTTCACCTCTGCCCTCAGTCTAGCTCCCACTACTCTTTCCAATAGCTTCATTGTGTGGCTCATCAGCTTTATTCCTCTGTAGTTGCCACAATTCTGCACGTCTCCCTTGTTCTTAAAAATGGACACCAGCACACTTCTCCTCCATTCCTCAGGCATCTTCTCACTAAGATCCTGTTGAACAACCCTGTCAGAAATTCTACTGCTACCTCTCCTAGACACTTTCATACCTCCACAAGTATATCATCAGGACCAAGTGCCTTTCCACTCTTCATCCTCTTCAATGTCCTTCTCACTTCATCCTTACTAATCTTTGCTACTTCCTGGCCCGCAACAGCCACCCCTTCTACTCTTCGTTCTCTCTCATTTTTCTCATTCATCAACTCTTCAAAGTACTCTTTCCATCTACCATCACATCGCTGGCATCTGTCAACACTCTTCCATCCCTATCCTTTATTACCCTAACCTGCTGCACATCCTTCCCATCTCTGACTCTTTGCCTTGCCAACCTGTATAGATCAGTCTCTCCCTCCTTGCTGTCCAACCTAGCATACAAGTCATCGTAAGCCTCTTGTTTGGCCTTTGCCACTTCTACTTTCACCTTACACCGTATTTCCCTGTACTCCTGTCTACTTTATTTGGTCCTCTCAGTGTCCCACTTCTTCTTCTCTCTGGATCCACTTCTGCACCTCCTCATTCCACCACCAAGTCCCCTTATCTCCTTTCCTTCCAGATAACACACCAAGGCCTGTCCTACCTGATCACATTTGCTGTAGCTGTCCAGTCATCTGGGAGCACATCCTGACCATCCAGAGCCTTTCTCAACTACTTCCTGAAAGTCATACAACACTCTTCCTTTTTCAGCTTCCACCATTTCATCCTCTGCTCTGCCTTTGCCCTCTTTGTCTTCCTCACCACCAGAGTCATCCTACACACAACCATCCTATGCTGTCTGGCTAGACTCTCACCTACCACTACTTTGCAGTCGCTGATTTCCTTCATATTACACCCTCTACACAAGATGTAGTCTACCTGTGTACTTCTACCTCGACTCTTGTCGGTCACCCTATGTTCCTGCCTCTTCTGGAAGAAAGTATTCACGACAGCCATTTCCATCCTTTTTGCAAAGTCAATCACCATCTGTCCTTCTACGTTCTCCTCCTGGATACCAAACCTACACATCACCTCCTCATCTCCACTGTTTCCTGCACCAGCATGTCCATTGAAGTCTGCACCAATGACAACTCTCACTTCTAGGGATGCTCTGCACCATTTCATCAAGTTCCACCCAAAAGTTCTCCTTCTCCTCCAGCTCACATCCTAACTGTGGCGTATACCCACTAACAACATTGATCATCACACCTTCAATTACTAGCTTCAGGCTCACCACCCTATCTGACACTCTTTTTTACCTCCAGAATGTTCTTAACAAACTCCTCCTTCACAATAACTCCTACTCCATTTCTCTTCCTATTTGAACCATGATAGAACAGTTTGAAACCAGCTCTTAAACTTCTCGCTTTGCTCCCTTTCCACCTAATCTCCTGAACACAAAGTATGTCCACTTTCATCCTCTGCATCATGTCAACCAGCTCTCTACCTTTTCCTGTCATACTTCCAACATTCAAAGTCCCTATTCTAAGTCCTTGACTCATGGTGTTCCTCTTCTCTTTCTTCCTACGAACACACCTTCCTCCTCTCCTTCTTTGACCAACAGTAATTTCCATCGGCACCCTGTTGGTTAACAGCACCGATGGCGGTCGTTGTTAACCCGGGCCATGACTGATCCGGTATGGAAGTCATATATTTGATTCGCATGTTTGGTTTGGCCGAAGTTTTATGTCCGATGCCCTTCCTGACATAACCCTCTATATTTATCCGGGCTTGGGACTGGCACAAGAAGACACTGGCTTGTGCCCCATCGCGGCAACATTTTTTATTATTAATTTCAATCTTAAATATTATTTAATTATTATTTTATACCACTGTAGGTATAAAATTAAAGCGGAAATATTCAGGACTGACTCAGGTTGATAATGTAACCAGCTCCGTGGTGAGTGAAATGACAAAATCACAATTTGCCAATACGTTGGAATTTACAGTATTCGGAACTGGCTCGTGCCCATGATGTGGGCTCAACCCGGGAGAAGGAAAAAATGATATGACAGAAGAGCTGCAAGAGGTTTCAACCAACAATAATTTTTGCTCACCTGTGGACAGCCAGTTGGCCACTGATGTTTCTCGTACGTCCTTTCTTGAAAGTGAGGGACGAAATTCTTCCCTGTTTTCTTGATGATTACTTCAGTAGGACGACCACTTCTAATTATATTCTCGCTGGAGCATTCCTGGAGCGGCCGGAGGACCGCGGAGCACGGCCGAGAACGCTGGAGCCTCCTCGGGCATGAAATCTGGCATTTGCTGGCCCTCATCTCCGGGACGAAAAGCCACTGACTGCTTGCCAAGTAAGCCAATTATGCGCATGGGCGTTGTTGTCAGAGATGCTGCTTGAATGCCAGATTTTTTGCCATTCAAAAGGCTCACGTTAGAAACCTCTTGGATCTAACACAACTTTATTTCTCATTGCGCGTGCGCGAATGCTGTCGGCCTTCCGGTTTACAAAGTCGAGCTTCCTCTCGTGAGACACCCGTTTATTGCGATGGTTCGTGTGTGCCAACTATCCGCTGTTAGGGTTCCACATGGCTTTCCACCTCTCCGCAAGGAAAACAGGACAATTACACAGGAATTTAAGACCAAAGCAGTAGAACTAAGGGTTTGTATAACTATAATTATATTGAAGGGCTTGGGCATGCACCGCATTAATAGCTTATAGCTTAATACCACTCGCCACTGCTATATCATAAAACATTTAAACACTAAACAAAAACAGTATTCAACAGATAAAATAAGTAGAAACAAACAACCATTCACATTTTGAAAGGTCACAAAAAATAAATAAAATAAATAAGAAGACGATCAAATGTCCCTGGAGTTTGCTTGTTGGCGATGATCTGCGTCGCCAACGGCTAGCTGCGACTTCTAGCACAGGGAGCCGACGTACAGGTGTCCTTGCCGGAGACTACAAGGTAGTAGCTCTACTAGCCAGCGATAGTCAGTTGTAGTGACCTGCCTGACGAAAAAGCTCCTGCTCCAGATGGCAATGAACGGCGTTCCTGGTGTCCGCGAATGGCGCCAACAGCCTCCGTATGGTGCTTCAGCCACCAGCTAGCTACAGCGATTAGCCGATGATGGTCATGCCGGCACGCCCAACGCAGAGGTCGGCGTCCTGGGGCTTGTCCAGCAGCCATAGCCAGCCTATGGTATGGCATTAATTTGTGCCACAATTACGCAAGCGTAATGGGAAATACTGAGCACAAAAGGCGTGTTTCGTGCATACAAAATGTGTTTTGTGCGTACAAAAAGATATGTCTCGTACATACAAAATGTGTTTTGAACGTACAAAACCGTCCTCGTGCACGCTTGCTGCTTCTCTCCTCTACGTGTACAATACCTTGATTCACGCTTACGCTACTAGGGTCGAGGTGTAATTGGACCACTATTGTTAACCAATCAGGAGTCGGACAGTAGAGCAAATCCTGATTGGCTGTTTAATATCAATCAGGCAGAACTTAGACAACGTGATGTCACGCCGCGTTGCATCAAGGCCGTTTCTGCCATTTTTATTTATTTTTTTTATTTTCTAGTTTACTACCACTCAGTCCTTTCCTGTTTGAATTTTTATCTACATCTCTGCTTACTTTTATTTACTTAGCAAAATTTAAGTTTTGTTATGTTACGAGGTGAAGCAGCTCCTAACTGCTTTCCTGGTTAGAGGAAGAAGGAGGGTAACAAGGTTTAGCGCCCATGGGGATGCTGGATGACGGCATCAAAAGAAAAAGAAAAGTAGAGGCTAACCTGCTGCTTACGTTTTCATTATGGTAAGTTACAAAATACTGTATTGTATTTAAGTTCTGCATTCTATAGTTTTTTCTTTTCTTCCTCTTTTGATCGGTCCACTATCATTACAATCTTAAACTATGCATGCCATCATGAGTGGTGTTGTATAAGGAGTGACAAAGAAAATGTAAATGTAATGAGTAACAAAGAAAATGTTACACCATCCTTTTTTCTTTAGTTATTAGTGCCTCGTACCACCAAAGGTATATCGTGAATAATAAAAAACATTGAATACTGCACTGTGTTTGGCAGTCCAATGCCATAGTTACTGATGTAAGAATTTCATTGATTTTGGTTACAAGACAACCATACAAAATGACTATCAGCTGTTAAAATCAACATTTTCCCAAAATAATGTAAGTTATACTAATATGAGAAACATGGTTGATCTTATCATTTTTCCACAACGAAAGACAGACATCTAAAAATCTGAGCGTTAACCTTTGGTTTTGTTTTTATTATCAGGCAAAAAAGATGACGAAGGACACAGAATGCACCTAATGACACCACAACAGAAGTGTCAACAACACCACGAGAAGCAGAAGATGAAGAATTTGAGTGCAAAAAATATTGATATCGCAATATTGGCCCATGCAATATGCATATAATAAAGACATGCAATAAGTTTCATATGGAATTTTATGCTTTTATCGGAATTTCACCAGTCAGCCGCTAGCTAAAATGTGCACCGCCATCCACTAGTTGAACAGTATCGAAATGTACCGTATTTTCCGCACTAAAAGGCGCACCGCATTATAAGGCGCACCTTCAATGAATTACATATTTTAAAACTTTTTCAATATATAAGGCGCCACAGTAGAGGCTGGGGTTACGTTGTGCATCCATTAGATGGTGCTGCGCTAAAGGGAATGTCAACAAAACAGTCAGATAGGTCAGTCAAACTTTATTAATAGATTACAAACCCGCTTTCTGGCAACTCCATTCACTCCCAAAATGAATAAACAGCTGTTTTATTATTTTCTCTGAGGTAAAGTATTAGCATTAGTATTAGCTAGCGATCTAAGATGGCGGGATCTTCTGCGCATGCGCGTCACCGGTAGTGCAGGGTCACTGATAGCGTCTTGACAGTGAGACCTGTTGCGGCTCAATATTGATCCATATATAAGGCGCACTGGATTATAACGCGCATGGTCAGCTTTTGAAAAAATTGAAAGCTCTTAGGTGCACCTTTAGTGTGGAAAATACGGTAATTATAATTAAATAACTATGAATATATTTTGCTGCATGAAAAATATCATTTGTTCATTACATAATGAAAATGTAATTTCTTTAGATACTTATTAAATATTGCAATATATATCACTATATTCAGCAACATTGCATATCGCATGATTTTCCAAAATCGTTCAGCTCTAGTTCCTGAAGTTTTTGAGCCAGCTGAGGCCAATTTGACTTGGTTATTAAAATGTCTGTAGGAAGAGTCTGAACCCTAACGTTTGAGCTTGACAGCAGGGAAATGAAGAGCTCCTGAAGAATGACAACATTAACACTGGACTCTCATAATTGAAGTTTCAATAGCTGTTATGGCCTGTTTTTCAGCATACCGTATAAAACATTTTTAAAATGTGTTTTTTTTCCTCCTGTAAGTTGTCTACACCTTTACTGAACTTCTTTAAATGTGTCTTTCAAACAGTATCATTGACAATTAGAAAATTAAAAGGGTCATACACTGTATTCGGGAACAACCTGTAAATAATAACCACAATAAAATAGTATTGCAGTTACAGTGCCAATGCAGTACATGCCACACGGGCGGTGTGGTAGGTTGGTTGTCTCCCAACCCAGAGGTTGTGGGTTGTGTGCTAAAGGTATTTCCATGCTGAAAACACCACCTCTGACGGTCGTCCAGGATTCACAGAACCATAGTTACGTATAGGTCGCTTGCACATGTCGTCACTTCCGCCTCGGATTTCTTGTAGTCGCCATGCTGGGTGGCCTCCATTTACGTAGCGATTCGGTCTAACACGTATCTATCACGTTTGTTTTCTGCGTTTAAAATGGTACATTGTTGCTGCATCGTTGGCTGTTCGAACAAAGCCAAGGGGGAAAATGGTCGGTCTTTTTTCCGAATTCCGAAAATAATTAGGAACCAGGGCCTGGAGACAGAGGAGTGCGGACTCCGGAGGGAAGTCGTTACTTTGGGCTCGTGTGTGCAGCGATCACTTTGTGAGCGGTAAGCTTGTTTACCTTTATTTAATGCATGAGGATTAATAACATTTCGACCGCCCATATATGGGCAAGTTGCTTATGTTTTGGATTCATGAGCAAGCAAGTTCGGTAGTACAAGCTGGCTAGCGGACGTTAGCCGAAAGCTAACATCGAACATTTTCACCCAAGTAGTGCCAGTGCAAAGTGTTTACTGCTGAAATTGGATTGATTAGTCTTGGGCTTTTAATGCCGATAACATGTTTTTTGGTGGCAAAATGTAAACTTGGAAAAAAAGAGACAGAAGGGGCTGATGCAAGAAAACAGACCCCCGGGGGTGATGCAAGAAAACAGACCCCCGGTAGCCTACACATCATGCTAAAGAACTTATTCACGGCCACCCTACTGCGGTAAAATAACCAGTCTTTCCATATTTTATTTGTTTATATATTTGTTTATTTTAACAGGTCGCCCTGCGCCCGTTTTTCTGTCCAATCATCCCGACTGGGCTCCAACATTAAAGTTGGGTCCCAAGTTACAACATCTATGTCTCAGCCCAGTCGGTGCCAAGATATGAACGTGCACAGGAGAGACAAGCAAAGAAAAGACGACTCGAAGTGGCAGAGATTGTTGCAGTTATGCAGCCAGATGGCTCCAGTAACCTGTACCCTCAAGTACTGCTGACATCATTGACTCTGGTATGCCACTCATAATTCATTACATGATATATTGTATGCATGAGTGAATGTATGTGTTTATGTTTGTGTGTGTACACGCACCTTATATTTTAGAGACATTTGGAAGTGTTTATAGAAATAAGTATTTGCCTGTAGCAATGTTCATACATTAAAAAATGCAACAAAATGTGTACATTTCTTTTACACTGACAAAAAAACTATACTACTTTACTATATTAAACCTTTTACTGGTACCGTATTTTTTTGTGATCTTTTTTTTATTATTATTATTATTTCTTTAGGGATCTCATGCCACACCGACTTGATTGCCAATGACATATGGAAACGAAGGCGAGCATCAAAGCATTGGAGGAGGACAACATGCGACTGTTTGTTTGGCGCTAATAAAGGCAGCGTTTATACAAATTCTATTGTTGGGTTTGTTTACAAAGCTATACATAATACAAATGACAGGATTTGACTCAATGTGCAATATGGTCCCTCTTAAAGTAATGGCATAAATCTCTATTATTTCTAAAAGCACAAAAAATGAAGTGAATAATGATTAGATGTAGTAATTTCAGGGTTAAAAATTGAACTGTTAATTAATGTAGTTTATTTTAGCACAGGTGCCTACCATCCTGAGATGACGGTATGATGTAATGTTGATGGGGTACGCAATGACTTTCATTATGCTATGTACAGAGGAAAAAGTTGCTCTCTTTTAAATTTGTTTAATGTAAGACAAGTACCAGTACTGTGTTACAGTTTTCCAAATAATCCTTGTTTCACACTTGTCACAAAACCACTGTCCTTTTGGCAGTCTAGATTGGCACACTTCAAGTGATGTCATTTGATTTTACAATCTGCTGCAGCACAAAAAACTACTTTATTCCGCATCTTTGAAGTACATGAGCAAGTGGTAGGTGACAGCGGCTGAGCAGGAACACTGGAAGTCCACTGCTGATCTAGTAAATGCTCTCCCGAGCAGTTCAGGTAAGGAGGGGACTTTGGGGAAAAAAAACTCTGGCTTTTCCGGCTGGCCAAAACGAGCGATCTGGGTGGACTCGCTCAATCACACTTTGTCCACACCACAAAGTCGCAGAAGTCCGTCCAGTTAAACTCATCTGTGCCTGAATCTGAAAATATTACAAACATTGTAATGAAAATATGAAACATAGAATTAAATAAGAAACTACAAAAAGTAAAGCCATACATACCTGGTAATACTATTGGTGTTGTCGTGACAAGTGATGGGAATTGTTGCCATCCGGCACCAGACAGAAATTGGGTGTTGTGACAGCCTCCTTAACCGTGAGATCATAAGAAAAGCTGTCAGTATGCTCAGTAGTTACCATGAACACGTTTTATTGTACTGGAAACTGAAACTAAAAATACGTCCTCTGAGAGTGGTTAACCTTAACCATTTAGAATAAGTTGATTAAGTAACATGTAACTAGTGAAAGGGTAGCATTAAATTTAATTAAGCCACGGGGAGGCTGTGCAGTTACTTTTTATTCTTATACGCTCTGCCCTATTTGCCTGTTATAAAATGATTAGAAAAACCACATCAGGTAAACCCAGCTGTGCATGTAAACAATGATAACAGGAAGCCTGAGAACAAATCAACATTTTTGTGTGCAGAATTACCAACACCATGTGGTTTACTTACGTGCAACAGCAACAGTTTCTTCTGATGCGATGTTAAAGTTTACACTCTGTATCCACCCGCTTACAAAATAATTGTAAGCCTCCAAGGATTTGTTGGCGTGTTATGGAGCATGTTGTCAACACGAGGTAGGGAAAGATGTCCAGAGATGTCACATTTGGCCAGCAAGCTTTCTCCGTCAAAAAAAAAATCACCCTTGGTCAGGACGTAATTAGGATCAATCCCGCCACACAGAGACACCTTCTGCCTGTATCGTTGTTTTTGATCTTCCGGTAAATCGTGAAAATACTGCGAAAATTACATCAGGTTGATAAGCTCTACCGTGTAACTCGCGAGTGTACCTTGTGAACCGGCGGACACCCAATATGGCGCCCGAAGGAAAAACTCCCATGATGCATTACGATGTGCAAGCGACCTATAGCTGTCATTTTACCTAATTGTTTTTTGTTTTATCAGTCACATTAAAAATGAGAGAGGACGAATGACTTATTCTCCTAAAATCAACGTGTTCTTATTCATGTATGTAATGTTATGTAAATCAATTGAACTTGAAAGTTGAAACATTTTTTGGTGTGTTCATAGTTTGTCTCATTCTTATTCAGTTGCAGTCAAGGCTCCGTTGGTCAGTTCTGTGAGTGCTCCATTGGCAACAAAGACGAACACTCCCTGAGAGCATCATGTGTGAGCCCAAGTGGTCTTGAGTGTCAGAGTCATGGAGATTGCGTGTGTGGCAGATGCCAGTGCCACACCACAGCAAGCGGAGGCAGTTACTATGGTGACTTCTGTGAATGTGATGACGAACACTGTGAGAAGTTCCAGAATAGATTATGCGGAGGTATGTTTGTTCCTTTTATATAAAGACAAATATATGGGCTAAAAATATGGGCACAACGTCACTTTGCTACAGTGACACTGTTAATGCCATCGAGCGGCGGGGCTTAACAAGGAAATGGCGCCGAATGATTTGGAAGTAGAGTTAATAAGTTATCATCTTATATAAATAAACTTGAGTTGTGTTGAGTTGAGCGTTTAATGTGGAAAGCAGAGGCTATGTTGTCATTGGTCTTGATACCGGCGAATTATAATCCAAACAGACAGAGATATTCTCTAGAATATCTTTCTTAATGAATCGATTTCTACTTTTAATTCAAATTACTACATTCACACACTAAACCATGTCGAACTCTAGCAGCAGATTGATAGGGTGTCACTCTTTTTTTTTTAAGAGCTCAGAATAGTTCATTCGGTAGTCTTACCGATTCAACGTCTTATCATCATTGCTCTTTTTTTTTTTTTTTTTTTTTTTGTGTGTGCGTGCGTTTGCGTGTGTGCGTTTGCGTGCGTGCGTGCGTGCGTGTGCGTGCAAATACGTATAAATTTATACTCATTAATTCACCTAAAGCCTTATAAATATCCCATTACCCTTCGCCTTAACCAGGTACTTCAGAATCTTGCCAGAGTCGTGAAGTTTAAATGGTCAGGAGACCAGAGAAAAGGTCAGAAAAAAATAAAGAGAAAAGAAAGATAAATCAAAGTGAAATCCAGCACCGACCAAACACTTCCTGCCTTCCCCATGATTACAAAATCAAAGTCTTACGCCAACCCCGGAAGCCTCTAAATTCCAGCAAATTTAGCGAGATCTCAAGAGACCAGAGGAAAACCTAAAGAGAGGAAGGAGGGAAGGATCGATAAGGCAGAGTGAGATCCATAGAAGCCAGTACATCCAATCCATCAAAGTGAAATCCAGCACCAACAAAACCCCTTACAAAACCAGAGTCTTATGCCAACCCCAGAAACCTCAAACTTCCAATAAATTGAGATCTCAAGTGACCAGAGGAAAAACTAAAGAGAGGAAGGAGGGAAGGATAGATAAAGCAAAGTGAGATCCACAGAGCCAGCACCCACTGATTCAAGGGGCTGTGGGAGGGAGAGGCTACTTCTGTTGAGTTTCAGTAGATGCTGGTGCGACGGATCTGGCATGCATAAGGACCACCACCAAAGAAAGAAGCCGTCAACCGCGGTCCAGCAAAGCGAGCACCGCCCCCCCCGAAATCCCCAGGCCGCGGCAGCACCAAGGCCACCCCCAAGCCACCCGAGCGGACACCGGTCGGCGAGCCGACCCAGACGCCCGGAACACCCCCGCCCCAGCCCCGGCCCACATCCCCGAGCCCAAGGCCGCAGAACGAGGCCCAGCGGGCCCCCACAGCGCCCCATCGGTCCCCAGCCCCCATCACCCCACGACCCACCCGCACCCCACCCAAAACCGCCACCCGCCACGACCCAGGCCCCACCACCCCCGGCCCCCAAACCCCCGAACACACCCCGACCCCCAACATCCAACCCCCCACCCACCCATACCTCCAACCCCCCCCCAAACAAGTAGGGTGTCACTCTGCTCCTTCACTCACACCGAGAATTAAAAGTTGTGACATGCACCAGTGCCTTGTATGTAATGTAGACTAATGTAATAATGTATTGTAATTAGTAATGTAATGTTTTGATCGCTTGTCAATGTCTATTTCATTTTATTGCAATGAAAATTTTAAAATGTTCAATGTACAAATGTTCAAAACTATAAATTTTATTGTAGTACAATTACCACATTATTAATATTGCAGTGCAACTGCGGTTTTAAAAATCCGGAGACGTGAAGATACCGTGTGCCCTGTGTTAAGGCCTCAGTATACTTCTGCTTGAGGCTCACGCGGAGCTCCGCTCGTGCGTTTGCCTTCCAACTTGTGCGCAATACACATCGGTGTTTGCTGTTGTTTCACTCCAAGTCCCGCTGTCGCTACGGCTGCATCGCCACAGGGAGATTCCTCTGCATTTTATGACAAATTCAGGAAGTTCAGTTTAATTCACAATCACGAAACAAAGCCGGGGGGGAGAGTAAGCTCATCACCGTGGCAATTATTTATTGCCAATTTTCACCTGTGTTGGCCGTAAACTCGCCAAAACACAACAGCCACGCGCTTAGCGAACATTTTTTTTTATTTTTTTTATTTTTATTTTTAAGTTGTTGTTGGTTTCCGCCTCTCGTCCCAGGCACATATCCACATGCACAGCCGTGGTCTCCGAGCAGGAGGTCGATTTGCGCCGCCAAACAGTTGCCTTCACCGAAACTATCTGGGCGGGGGGCGGGGGAGAAGGGTCTGATTGCAGACCGAAGACTGGGAACGGAACTATGGAGAGAAATTTGTGTCTTTATTTTCAATCAAACAAAAAAGGAATTTGCAATCAAAAAAAAATTTCAATCAAACAAAAAGGGGATAATATAACAATATATATATATATAATAATATAATAATATTATTATATAATAATATAATAATATATATATATATATATATATATATATATATATATATATATATATATATATATATATATATATATATATATATATATATATATATATATAATACATAATAATAAATCAGGTAAATTCCTGGCAAATCAACTTCAACGGAATCGGGAAAAATCTCTTATAACGGCTATTAAAGATATAAATGGTGAATGCACACAATCACCAGAAGAAATTAACCATATTTTTTATAACTATTATCGACATCTATACACAGAAATTAATAGACCTAACCCTGAATATATTGAGGAATTCCTAAACAGCTTAAATATACCTCAGTTATCTATTGAACATAAAGATATTCTCGATACCCCGCTTACTATAGATGAGTTGTATCGTGCTTTAGACAGTATGCCTAATGGCAGAGCACCTGGTCCAGACGGCTTTCCGGCTATATTTTTTAAACATTTCTGGTTAATGTTTGCTCCATTATTTCTAAGAGTAGTAACTGAAATTAAAAGTAAAGGTGATATACGTCAAGATATGAATATAGCAGCAATTAAACTTTTATTAAAGCCAGAAAAAGACCCTACCCTCCCGTCAAGTTACCGACCGATATCACTAATTAATACCGATATTAAAATTATCGCTAAGGCCTTGGCATCTCGATTAGAGACGGTAATCTCGACAATTATTCATAGTGATCAAACAGGTTTTATTAAAGGTCGTCATTCTACTAATAATATTAGGAGACTCTTTAACTTGATTAGTATGTCACAGCGGTATGATAAAAAGGCAGTTGTTATTTCGCTGGATGCAGAAAAAGCATTCGATAAAGTTAACTGGTCCTTCCTCTTTGCTGTCTTAAATAAATTCGGCTTCGGGGAGTCATTCATTCAATGGGTCTCAATATTATATGATTCTCCTAAAGCTACAGTTACTACTAATGGGATTACATCACAGAGTTTTACTTTACAAAGGGGAACAAGACAAGGGTGCCCAATGTCTCCTTTATTATTTGCTATATTTATTGAGCCGCTTGCATTAGCTATACGTCAGGATAGACGGATCCAAGGAATCCACTCCGGGACAATAGAACATAAAATTAATCTATATGCCGATGATATATTACTCTATTTAGAAGAACCTGCTATCTCGCTAGGGGAAGCATTTAAATTAATAACTAAATTCTCTCACTTATCAGATTACTCTATTAACTGGACAAAATCAACATTATTACCTATTACAGAAAATTCATGGAATCCTACAAGTCAGGATCCACACTACTCCTTTCCTACAGGTAATTTAAAATACTTAGGTGTTAAAATTTCACCTAAGTTAACTGAATTAACTTCTTTAAATTTTTCACCATTATTGGATAGTATCCGTAGTGACCTGGAGCGCTGGAATAATCTTCCGATCTCTTTAATAGGACGGATAGCTACTATAAAAATGAAAGTTTTACCAAAGATTAATTATTTATTTTCAATGATTCCATTTAAACCTACGTCTAACTGGTTCCAATCGCTGGACTCTGCTATCATAAAATTCTATTGGAATAAAAAAAAAAGCCAAAATTAGTCTATCTACTCTTCAGGAAAGTAAATCTAAAGGAGGTTTAGAGGCACCAAACTTTATGTACTATTATTTAGCTAATCAACTACAATATCTTGTGCTATGGACACAACCCAACAGAGATACTAACTGTTGGTTGGAATTGGAGCAGAAGGATTGTAATAATCTTAGACTGTCAGATTTACTCTTTATTACAAAATCAATAAGACGACATAATTGTTTTAAAAACCCAATGATAGCCGCCACCCTGACTGCCTGGTGGAAGGCATTAGAAATTACAAACTCCCAATTGGCGCCCTGTGGGCTCTCTCCCATTTGGCATAACCCCGACTTTCAACTTAATAATCAGTCGTTCCATTTAAGCCTATGGGAGCAGAAAGGAATTACACACCTTCATCATCTTTTCTCAGATAATAAGTTTATATCGTATACAAACTTGGTCCAGAAATATGAAATAAAAAAGGGAAATTTCTTACATTATCTGCAAGTTAAAAATATGGTTAAGAAACAAATCCCAACACTTCAGGATACGCTCCAACTGCCTGTTTTAGCTAAAGATATTATAAAGCTTTCTCCAACAACAATAAAGAAAATATCAAAAATATATAAGTTATTTTTATACACAAATAAAACGTATTTACCGACTTTAAAATGGGAAAAAGACTTAGTCTATAGTCTATAGTCCCGGAACCAGACTTTTGGACCCAAATCTGTGAAAATGTATTTAAAATGACCAAACAGACAAATTTGCAACTTATCCAATATAAGATACTTCATAGAACATATATTACACAATATATGATGAAAAAAATGGGACTCTCTGACTCCGACATTTGTCTCCAGTGCTCACAAAACACTGCCGATACTTATCTTCATGCTTTATGGTCATGTACTCCAGTGCTGCATTTCTGGACTAAAATCTTGGAAAAGCTCGCTGATATATTAAACTGTAGGCTTCCTTTATCTCCAAGATTGTGTTTACTAGGTGACTTAACAATAACTGAGCTACCATGTAAACAATCTCAATCTATATTTATAGCCCTTACTATTGCTAAAAAAAATAATCCTTGTCAATTGGAAAAATAAACAATCTCTAAATATCGACCACTGGTTAAACTTACTAATAAATTATATCTCAATGGAAAAAATCTCTGCCTTAAATAAAAATCAAGTATCAAGATTTAAACAAATATGGTCTATGTACATAGAATATTTTAATCTCAATTTGGCAACTTAATCCTGCCAAGATTCTGCCTGTTAACGAGAGCCACCACATCGTTACAACTTCTGTTTTCGCTGCTTCTGTATTTGGTATTTTGTATCTGATTGTTTTTATTTTTATATAGTCAGGAACCTAGTTGCCGCTAGTGGGCTCGAGCATACCACACTATACGACACTATACTCAATAACTCCTTAAGATCTATTTCTAGTGGGCACTAAGCATCAACACTTGGTGTTACTGCATGCTAATTAGTCAATTTTCTTGACGCCGTCCCCTGTGGTCGGCGGGGGTGGTTCTGCACCCCCCCCCCCCCCCCCCCCCCGTTGTCTGCTCGGTGGCGGTTGCGTCTTGGCCGCTCCCTGGGCCCCCTGTGGGGTGCGGTGTTGGGGTGCTTCCCCTGGTGCCCGGGGGCGGTGCCGTCCCGGCGCGGTCCGCTGCTCCGTGCCCCGGCGGCGCGGTTCGGGGTGGGTGGGCCTCCGGTGTGCCCCGTGGTTCCCTCTCCCCTCCCCCTTCCTCCCCCCCCGTCGCCTCTCCCTCCTCGCCTCCTCCCGCCCATCCTCCTCTGCCTCCCGGTCCCCTTTTCCCCTTGTCGCCCCCCCCTCCTCCTCCCCCCCCCCCCCCCCCCCTCCTGCCCTGCAGCCGCCCTTTCGCCTTCTTGTCGTCTTCTCCCCGCCCCCCCCCCCCCCTTCCCTGTCTGCCCTGCGGCCCCTCCCCCTCCCTCTCCCTGGGCCTGGGGCTCCCTCCCCGGCCCGGGCTCCGGGGGCCGGGCGGGGGTTTGGGGCCTGCCCCACTCCGGTATAACTCCTGGCGCCCCGGGCGGGCTCCGGTGGCCGGGTGGCTGTCCGGTAGCCCTGCTGCGCTGGCTGTCCGCCCATTGTGGTGCCGGGTGGATGAGGTGGGGGGGCGGGTGGGGGGTGGGGGTGGCTGGGGGGGCGGGCGTGCCACCTACACCCGCCGGGTTGGGTGAGGCCCCGCTGGTCGCTCCTCTTACTCACTTCACTAGCTTGCAACTATACACTTTGTAAATATACACATAGGGCACACAACACATTTCTTGGTGGGGTGGGGAAGGGTGGAAACACCGTCTTCACCCTTCAACTCCCCTCCAATTTTAATGCACCTCACGTCCAAGGGGAGGGGTGAGTTGGGGCGGGGAGCCATCAGAGGGGATGGACTGCAGTGCCTGGCAGCGCTGTGGTCCACCCCCCATTTGTGCCCCATTTGTGTCCCTGCCCCACCACTTTGTCCCTCCATTCCCTTTTTTAATGCACCACACATATACATATTCATTTTTTTGGGGGGGATACGGGTGTGTCGGAGTAGGGGAAATTTTTTCCCTCTGCTCCGACTCACCTGCTCCCAATTTTAATGCACTACACGCACACACTTGTATATACACTGGGTGGGGCCACATTCACGGTGTAAGGGTAGAGCTCGCCAGTCGGCGAGCTGGCGGACTCAGTAACAGGGTTAGGTGTCACTAGTACTCTGGCGTGACGACCGGGGCCTCTCCCCACCGGGCTCGGTGTTCTGGTGTTCCGCCTTCTCCCCTGGTGCTTCCTCCTCTGCTTCCCCCCTCCCGCCGCTGTGCAAATCTCGCGCGGCTGGAGGTGGGGTGGGCACATCTTCCCTCTCTGCGCTGCTGCCCGGTGCCGGTTTCCGGGGGGGGGTGGGGGGTTCTCGCGGGGGGCCGGGTTCGTGGGGGGGGTGGCGGCCGTCGGGGGGGGGGCGGCTTGTTTGGGGGGGGGTGGAGGTATGGGTGGGTGGGGGGTTGGGTGCTGGGGATCGGGGTGTGTTCGGGGGTTTGGGGGTCGGGGGTGGTGGGGCCTGGGTCGTGGTGGATGGCGGGTTTGGGTGGGGTGCGGGGGGGTCGTGGGGGGATGGGGGCTGGGGACCGGTGGGGCGCTGTGGGGGCCCGCTGGGCCTCGTTCTGCGGCCTTGGGCTCGGGGGTGTGGGCCGGGGCTGGGGCGGGGGTGTTCCGGGTGTCTGGGTCGGATTCCGGGGGGGGGGGGGGGGGGGGGGGGGTGCTCGCTTTGCTGGACCGCGGTTGACGGCTTCTTTCTTTGGTGGTGGTCCTTATGCATGCCAGATCCGTCGCACCAGCATCTACTGAAACTCAACAGAAGTACCCTCTCCCTCCCACAGCCCCTTGAATCAGTTGGTGCTGGTGTCTGTGGTTCTCACTTTGCTTTATCTATCCTTCCCTCCTTCCTCTCTTTAGTTTTTCCTCTGGTCACTTGAGATCTTAATTTATTAGAAGTATGAGGTTTCTGGGGTTGGCATAAGACTCTGGTTTTGTAACCACGCAGGAGGGGTCTTGTTGGTGCTGGACTTCACTTTGATGGATTGGATGTACTGGCTTCTATGGATCTCACTCTGCCTTATCGATCCTTCCCTCCTTCCTCTCTTTAGTTTTTCCTCTGGTCTCTTGAGATCTCGCTAAATTTGCTGGAATTTAGAGGCTTCCGGGGTTGGCGTAAGACTTTGATTTTGTAATCATGGGGAAGGCAGGAACTGTTTGGTCGGTGCTGGATTTCACTTTGATTTACCTTTCTTTTCTCTTTATTTCTTTTTTTTTCTGACCTTTTCTCTGGTCTCCTGACCATTTAAACCTCACGACTCTGGCAAGATTCTGAAGTACCTGGTTAAGGCGAAGGGTAATGGGATATTTATAAGGTTTTAGGTGAATGAATGAGTATAAATTTATACGTATTTGCACGCACGCGCACGCACGCACGCAAACGCACGCAAACGCACACACGCAAACGCACGCACGCACGCAAACTCACGCACGCAAACGCACGCACACATACACACACACACACAAAAAAAAAAAAAAAAAAAAAAAAAAAAAAAGGGGATTTGCAATCAAAAAAAAATTTCAATCAAACAAACAAAAAGGGGATTTGCAACCTCAAATAAATTTTAATCAAACAAAAAAGGGTTTTCATATAAAATAAAAATTTGCAAACAAAAAAAAACATTTCAAACATGGATTTGTATTTTAATAAAATCTTTTGCAAACATTTTTTTCGTTTTGTTTGCGAATCTGTTTTTTGGTTGCGAATCTGTTTTTTGGTTGCGAATCTGTTTTTTGATTGAAACCTGTTTTTTGGTTGCGAATCTTTTTCTGTGTTGTGTGGGCGGGGTCCTCCGTTCAACCGATGATAGAAGCCTTGTCATTGGTCAGCTTGGAAGCCGCTGCGACAACTTTCATTGGTCAGATAGGAATGGGGGTGTGACAATGTTCGTCTGACTATTTCCTGGTTCATTTTGTCCAGTCGCCGCCAGCATGAGGTAAATATGACACCCCCCCCCCCACTTCTAGTTTTCCGTTTTGTTTATCTGACATTTATCTAAAAGCAACCCTTGATCTATCATTTATCCGGTGATTTGTTCTAACCATTACAATTAACGTAATCACTCACTCAGCATTGCTTAGCCATGTTAGCTAGCTAGGTAATTGATGGTCCGATACATGAGTCAGTCATGAAGCTATGTTGTTGGCAGTCAAAACACAAATATACGGCTAATTTGGGATAGCTGTTAGGATGAAGTTTTTTTTTTTTTTTTTATACTCATAAAGAAACCTTTGCATTTGTTTCACATACAGGCAGGGCTGGGAATCGAATTTATTTACACTAGCTGCTTCCCCTAAATCTTGGATTAAATTCGTGATAATTCTGTGATTATTATTTATTGGTCCTGGTTGTTTACTGTACGAGTCAGGTTGAAAAAGAGGGGGAACTCATGCACCGTCAAAGCGGTGACACTGCTACTACTAGGATCCAGGCCACGTAACCGTTTGATTTTAGTTAGTCTAGTCATGAATCGTGATGTTTTGTTGGTACGAGAAACGGCCCAAATAAACGGCCTGCTGAGATAGCTGTTATTATGCTTATTCATGATTATTTTATTACATTACATCATTACATTAATAAAATGCTAATTATTAATCACTTATGAGAAGTTCTGGTCATTGAAATAAGTAGCCTCTGCTACATTTATGTCTTGGGTGTTTGAAATACAGAGGAAGTGACAAATTACGTAATATAAATACATTTAGTTCCTGTGATTGTTTCATTGTAGTTTTCCTGTTTCAATAATGTTCAAAACATGTGTCAAACATAACTTTGTCAGAATTTTTTTTTTTTTACATGTTTGGTACTTAATTCAAGCACACTTTTCTTTACTTTTTAGATGCAGAAGATGAAGTTGGTGGTTGGTCAGCTCTCTTCATGAGGTGATGCTGTGGATAACTGAGCAGGGCCACAAGCACCTGCTTATGTCAGACAGAGAGCAATTTAAAATATAAATAAACTTTGACCACAATTGTGAGGTACACATGCCAGGTCACACATTATGTTACCCCCTGCACAAACACCATTACATTTCCAACTGCTCATATGAGTGATTACCATTCCTTTAAATCACATCTACTGACTGCTATCACCTTTGATGCCAGATTTGACACAGTGTAATTGAAAGGGCAAAAAAAAAAAAAAATCACATCCATTTCATTTTTTTTGAGTAATTACAGGCTGTTTCTACCAAAATGTTTGTTTTAAGTTTAACAGTTCATTTTCTGAGCTTTCTTGATTTCTTGTTGGCAGGCCAATCATTTCTTGAGAAAAATGTCTGTATAAAATCAATAAAATGCTGAATAATTGACTGGTTGTTAGTTCATATGCATGCTTTTTTTTATGAAATAAAAGTCAAACTGTTTTACACAGGAATTTATTTTCATTTTTTACATAAATTTAAATGACCCTTTGGGCCGCGAGACACTAGCACTAGAAGCAACATTGAGAGTCTGCAAATAAATGACGCGACCAAAACTCAAGGACTCCTTGTTTGGATTGATTTGCCGTAAAGCAACAAGTCTTTCCTCAGGTAAACGACAGTGGATGTCAGGTATAACGATCCCGTGTTCACCGTGATGGTCCAAGGGTAGTGCCTCTTCAGCTTGCTGGATCTGTAATATCAAATACATTTATGAAAGCTACAGTAACTCCAAGAACTTTTACTCATATAACGTTTTTTCCTCTGGTTATGTACGCTTTTACCAGCAATAAAACTGCCCTGGCCTGCTCCTCTTACAGTAAACATGCATCTCGCTATGTCTACATTTTATACCCCTTGGTCTGCTCGCACTCTAAAAGAAAAAATCTAGTCAGTGTAATTGCAAAAGTACACCTACAACTCAGATTCCCCTTCTGTTTCAATCTGACTCATACAGTAAACAACCAGGACCAATAAATAATAATCACAGAATTATCACGAATTTAATCTCTACTTCAAACATCCAAGATTTAGGGGAAGCAGCTAGTGTAAATAAATTCGATTCCCAGCCCTGCCTGTATGTGAAACAAATGCAAAGGTTTCTTTATGAGTATAAAAAAAAAAAAAAAAACTTCATCCTAACAGCTATCCCAAATTAGCCGTATATTTGTGTTTTGACTGCCAACAACATAGCTTCATGACTGACTCATGTATCGGACCATCAGTTACCTAGCTAGCTAACATGGCTAAGCAATGCTGAGTGAGTGATTACGTTAATTGTAATGGTTAGAACAAATCACCGGATAAACGATAGATCAAGGGTTGCTTTTAGATAAATGTCAGATAAACAAAACGGAAAACTAGAAGTGGGGGGTGTCATATTTACCTCGATGCTGGCGGCGACTGGACAAAATGAACCAGGAAATAGTCAGACGAACATTGTCACACCCCCATTCCTATCTGACCAATGAAAGTTGTCGCAGCGGCTTCCAAGCTGACCAATGACAAGGCTTCTATCATCGGTTGAACGGAGGACCCCGCCCACACAACACAGAAAAAGATTCGCAACCAAAAAACAGGTTTCAATCAAAAAACAGATTCGCAACCAAAAAACAGATTCGCAACCAAAAAACAGATTTGCAACCAAAAAACAGATTTGCAAACAAAACGAAAAAAATGTTTGCAAAAGATTTTCTTAAAATACAAATCCATGTTTGAAATGGTTTTTTTTGTTTGCAAATATTTATTTTATATGAAAACCCTTTTTTGTTTGATTAAAATTTATTTGAGGTTGCAAATCCCCTTTTTGTTTGATTGAAATTTTTTTTTGATTGCAAATTCCTTTTTTGTTTGATTGAAAATAAAGACACAAATTTCTCTCCATACGGAACGCCCACGGAACGGAACGCCCACGGAACGCCCACGGAACGGAACGCCCCTATGCTCTTGATTGACGGAAAGTGACGCTGCTGTCGTGATCCAGTAGTGTTGTTCTCAACTTCTCTGCAGCGAGCGGTCGCCACGAGAACTACGAAACGAAATCATTCCATCCATTATCACAACCTCTTAGTTCTCAAAAAGTTCCCGGGGACGACACGAAATAATTTGTAAAATGACGAGTCGGGAGCAGAAAGTAAGTGGACATGTATTTTATTTAATGAACATGAGCACATAGGTCGCTAAAGAAAAGTTCGTTTCCCGCACAGAAAGTTTGAAAAATGAATTGAAATGATTTAGTGGAACACAATGTTTTTCTTCCATATCTCTCTCGTTGAATTCCAATTGTTATTTCACATGGAACAATAGTTTGAACCTGTGTACCGTACAATATGATGACCTAAAAGTAGTAACTTGCAAATGGGGAATCCACCATGACGCTGTACGTAATGCAAAATGGTGTAAGCCCAATACATCACATATTTGCAGCAGATAGGCCTGTATAGCGTAGCTACGTAATTAATTACCATTAATGTATCGATGGGATTTGAATAATAACATAATTTTACTCTGTTGTGGCATGAACGTTAAGAAATCTTTACATGAGTCCAGTTTTTTGTATTTATGTTGGTATGTTTTTGGATTGTAATTGCCCAATTCTACAGTCGGATGACAAAAGATTTATACAAATCAAATGTGTTCTAATTTGCACTCAGCTTCATCGAACCGTCTATAAAGATGGACACCTACCAGCACCCATTTTCGAAGGCTTGAACCGATACAGATGCAGCATTTGTGCCAAAGGTGGAGAGTTTGCATATGTTGTGGCACATCTGCAAACTCATGATAAGACGGCAATTTGTCATGAAGGTATGTTGTAGTTTGAAGTCCACTATAATCAATTTAAATTTTGTCAATATGGCAATTCTTTCTTAGTTGCCATGGTAAACAATTTATATAAATATGAAAAAGAATGTATTGTTAGTTTTGTGAATGATGAATACATTTCGGTACAACCTAAAAAGTACTCACTGATACTGATGCCAAGTAATGGATGCCACTATTATGAACTGATGATATACACTCACTGGCTAGTCAAACAGAACTACACAGAGTAGAGACTTTAACATTGCATCTTTATCAGAGAATCATGTGGCTCTGACATTTATACAATATAAACAAATTATGTGAAAGCTACAAAAACATGCTGATAAGGAATTCTTCATTCCACTACTCTTGTTCGAAGAAGATAATGATGATCATATTGATGATGAAGACCAGTCTATTTTTAGTTTATGCGGTTATGTTCACAGCTACCAGAGGAGATTTTACGGTCCATCCTGATTCTTGCTGTCCTCAATGATGGCGAAGGCGCAATCCACGTGCTGGCCCTGACATGCACCCGATTCTGGATGATCATCAGATAAGAATCATTTCGTAGGGAAGCACATTTTCAGTGGCTAGACAGTAAGTTGTGAGGGAGTGGGGATCATGAAGATAAGTGGTTAAGATAATGGATGGGTGGACAAAAAAAAAAAATTCTGTCTGTCTATCTATCTGTCTGTCTGTCTGTCTATCTATCTATGTGACAGCTAAGGCTGTTTGAAAGCACTATATACATAAGATGACTTGACTGTCTGTCTGTATGTCTATCTATCTACCAGGTGTCGTCAACTGGAGTGCATTTTCACCTGATTTTAAAAAGATGTACAGGATCCCCTATTGCCTCAACCCTTGCATCCAATGCAATTCTATATTTAAAAAATATAAAGGGTTCTGGGGACATGGAAAAAGAGGAGAACTCATTGTTTTTTATTCAGATTACAACATTCACAGACGCTGCAGCAACTGCATAAATTTATGTCACAAAATAAATGTGATTTGGAAAACAAAAAAATGGGAGTGGTTATTTGAAGTTACAGAAGCATGTACATTACATAATGCTTACATGTATCATAAAATCATGTTTGGAGAGGAATTTTGTGAAAAATGATGAAGTAGGCTACTTTTTGTCATAAATATACCACCTAGTATTGCTTGTTGTAGGCCTTTATGGAAAAATATATTTTAAAGATGGCTAACAAAAAATAACATTTTGTATGTATATCACAATTAAACCAGCTTTAAAATACTATTTCCACCTCATAATTTTGTGGAAATAGTCTTTTTCATATGTGCTACGTTTGTGTGTTTGTTGCAATAAAGTTTAGTTTGTCGCGCCATTAATTGCATTAAGTTACTATTCTGTTTCTAAATACTCTGTTTCGTATGTGGTACGTTTGTGTGGTTTTTGCAATAAAGTTTCTACTTTAGTCCTCTAAGACTACCCGTAGCCTGCGGGGGCGGAGTGTTCCGCTGGGGGAGGAGTGTTCCGTGATTGGTGGGCGTATTGTTCCGACTTTTGTCCTCTAAGACTACCCGTAGCCTGCAGGGGCGTAGTGTTCCGCTGGGGGAGGAGTGTTCCGTGCTTGGGGGCGTAGTGTTCCGTTCTGCGGTCTGCAATCAGATACAATTGGGGCGGGGAGAGAGAAAAAAAAAAAAAAAAAAGCAGAGTACGCCATCAAACGGACCAATCACGAGCGAGCTACGCCCCGCCATCTACGGCGTGCAAGTATTGGTGACGTGTGCACCGAGCGACGCGGCACTTCAAATTCATGGCTCGCGTAGATCATGTGATCTACGCCGGTCATCAACGCGAGAGCAAATGTGGAGGTATAAATTAGGCTTTAGTTTATGGTAAAATATTTTGTGGTTGTTCTCAGAAGTTGCGCAGGGTTGTGTTTGTGGTTGGTCTAGTAAGTTGTGCACCCTATGGGGGGCCACTACCAGAAATTCTGCCTAGGGTGCCAAGTTGCTTAGGAACGCCTTGTATGTGATAATGTAGGCCAATCTATTAACGCATTGTAAATTTACTACATAATGAAATGTTTTGATCACTCCTTGATGTCATCAGGTCTATGAAAGACCACTTCGACGTGTCACAAATGAACGGTTTACCTCGCGTCGCAGAATATCACCACAAATGTTCATTTTATGCTCTTTTAAGTGGGATGAAATTACAATCAAATGAGTTACAAAATATACAATTTGTAGATGAAAAATTCGAAAGCAAGTCTCCCTGTTCTGTGTATTACGTTGAGGGGGACATCAAAAACAATTTTTTAAAAACATTTAAAATGTTTGGCTTTTTGGAACATGTCATATTGTCTGATCTGCTCACAAAACAACGTCAATCAAGCTGCGGCGCTTATAGCCCCATTCCAACTCTCTCTGGAGAGAAACTAGTTATTTCAACATTTGTCATTTCATTCATTAAGTGGTGCTACTGTAATGGAATGTATGTTTAAACAGATTCTCAGCTCCATTATAATTAACGTGAGGCTATTTTTGGGGGGAATAAATTGCAGCAACTAACGTACTACTACGAGTACTACTACTAGTACTAAGTACACCATTTCAATGTAATTTTCAAACATCTTTTTCATGTAATAAACTGTATAATATCGTCTCTTTCCTTTCTAATACATGCAACTGATAGGAAATGGCAAGTGCAACTGTGGAAAATGTGAATGCTACCCAGGATTTGATGGCTCAGCATGTCAATGCACAGTGTCAGAGGAGGAGTGTCGTACCCCGAATAATACAATTTGCTATGGCAGAGGGAATTGTAAGTGTAACCGTTGTGAGTGCAAAAATGGATACCAACGTCCACATTGCCAAGATTGTCTTGGTTGCCCTGACGCTTGCCAAATCAAATTGTAAGTACTTTAATCGTTTTTTAACTTGACTGACTTAAATGGACTGTCATATATTCTCCAACCACCTTTTTTTTTTTCTTTTCAGAAACTGCATTGAATGCCTTGGCTTTGATTCTGGTCCTTTAAAAAAAAACTGCAGCATGGCTTGCAGAGAGAGCATTTTGCATGAAATGGTAGATCAGTTCACTTTTTCTAGCACGCTGTGCCGGCAAAGGGACACGAATGGCTGTTGGATCAAATTCAAGCTGGATCAACAGGTTGGAGAGGATAAGTACATTGCTGAAATTATGAAAGAGAGAGGTAAGATTATTTACCATGTAAATACATCAACACATATCTAGTAGGGATGTTACGATAAGGGCAATATCGTGATATTAGAACTGCCACAATATCGTCGTCGTCATGTTCACAATATTTAAAAGGAACACATCTGTTAAAAAAGTCAGGTTGATTTCCATTTGTTCAAATCTAGCACCCTCTAGTGGCTATTTTGTTAGTGCAATTTAATTTTCATTAGGGATGTTTTGGCCTTCTATGTTTAAAATCTATGCTCATGGGGTATATGCCACGGAAGAGGCGGGACGTGACACACACAACAGTTTATTTCCGGTCCGGGTTGAGAATGCGCAACCCAGGGGCACAAAGTCGGAAACACAAGTATTTTTGACGCAGCCCACACGTCGCAAACCGAACCGGAAACAAACTGTTGTGCATAAAACAGTCCCGCCTCTTCCGTGACATATACCCCATTGTCATATGAAAGGGAACCTAATTTGCTTGTGAAGCGATCACTGTGTGCTTGCATTAGCAAGTAAGTGCCTCAATATTGTTAGTAGAGATTGTAAGTGGTTTATATGCATTGCTGTAATGTACAAAAGCACAATATTGTGTTTTTTTTAGTATGACCTCTTTTTTTTTTACAATATTGTGATCTTTTTTAAATATCGACACGATATTGTTATAATTTTCATATCGTGACCTTCATATCGTGAAAAATCGAATCGTGATGTGGTTGAATATCGTTACATCGTTACATATCGTTAGGATCGCGAGATGCTGTGACTATCGCGTGACCGGTAGCGAGACTGGGAAAATCTAACATGGCGGCGCTCTGCTGCTAAAATAGAATTAGCTTTATATTTCTAATTAAACCCGAATTTAATGATTAGATAAATTCGATTTTTTTCTTTTCTAAGAAAGATCGGAAATATTATCCAGTGTGGACGACCTCGAACGTTTTATTGACGATTATTTTTATAGCTGCGCGATGGATGATCTGGCGGCTAGTCGGGATAATCCTTCGGAAAAAAAAAGGAAAAATGACTCGTCAACAGACACGGACGATTTAGCAACCGCCGACGTATCGGTGAGTATGCTGGATTCCATAAATAAAAAACTTGACGTCCTCTGTCTTATCCGCGAGGACGTCAAAGAATTAAAGGCAAGTTTGGAATTCGTTAGCCAACAGGTAAGCGATCTCCAACGCGATAACTCCGAGCTACGCTCCTCTCTCGTCGCTGTCACAGCCGAGTTGGAGACGATTAAAAAGGAAAATAAAATGCTAAAGGAAACGGTCTTAGATGTTCAATCCCGTAGTATGCGGGAAAATCTAATATTCTCAGGTATATCCGAAAATTCTCCAGATAATCCAGAGAGTGAGATAAAAAAATTCATGACATCATCGCTAAAGATCCCACAGGAGACGGTAAATAATATCTCTTTTCACCGTGTACACCGGCTCGGAGCTCGTAAGGGCAATAAGCCCCGTCCTATTATTGCTAAGTTCGAACATTTTAAACATAAAGAATTGGTAAAAAGTAAAGGACGGGAGCTCAAAGGGACATATTTCGGGATGAATGATCAATTCCCAAGAGAGATAAACGAGCGGCGAAAAGTACTGTTTCCTATAATGAAACAAAATAGACAGGAGGGTAAACGGACTTCGATGGTCGTTGATAAATTATATATCGACGGCCAGCTATTCCGAAACCCAACCTCGACCCCTTGGCTGTTCTAACTGACAATTGGTAGAGCCGAGCATTGTGTGATTATTTGACGTATGTATATGTATATGTATGTGTATGTATATGTATATATATGTATATGTATATGTATGTATATGTATATGTATGGATAATGGGTTACGAAATAAATATGAATTTATATTATGCATAGGCTATATAGTAATAATAATAATAATAATAATAATAATATAAAAATATATTCTTAAAAAAATAAATTAATAATAATAATAATAATCTCGCTTAGGTCACCATTTACTGGTGTATTGTTATGTTGAATCCCCCACAGATTTCCTTCACACTCACTTCCCCCCACGTTTCTTCACTATTATACTTATCTACTTGCTATCTCTCTCTTTATATAAATTATATAAATTGCCTAATTACTCTTTTGCTATCCTACAATATGTTAATATTAATAAGCAGCTTATATAGATGTATACATAAGACTGATTCTATATTGCTTGTATGCAGAAATTAGTTCTGGTCTCCTGGAATGTGTGTGGCGCTCGCTCCCAGGCAAAAAGAATAAAAATTTTAGACCATCTCTCAAAATTTAAGGCAGATATTTGTCTCCTACAAGAAACCCACTCACAAAAATCAGAAGAAAAATTATTTATAGATACAAATTTTAGTCACGTTTACTCTGCCTCCTATAATAGTAGACAAAGAGGTGTCTCTATACTTATACATAAGAATTTATTCTTTACTCTAAATAATATAGTAACAGATTTAGAGGGCCGATATATTATTATCCAGGTAACTATATTTAATAAAGTATATACAATTGGTAATTTATATGCCCCAAATAATGATGACCCTGATTTTTTCCATGAATTTTTCTCTCGGTTACTCGATTTAGCAACAAATTCTACTATTATTATTGGAGGTGATTTTAACACGGTCTTGAACCCGTTAATAGATCGTTCTAATAATACGATATATACAAGGCGATTACGATCCGCTAAAGTAATAGATGAATATATGGAGGATTTTGGCCTCAGCGATGGCTGGAGACTTCAAAACCCAAGTAAGAAGGAATTTACTTTCTTCTCTGCTGTGCACCGATCATTCTCAAGAATTGATTTTTTCCTTACAAATAATTCTATTGTTGATAAAACTGCTATAAAAATACATTCTATAATTATAAGTGATCATGCACCAGTCTCCCTCACTCTACAAATTGACTCTACCTTTAAACCTCCCCCGATATGGCGTTTTAACATCTCATTACTGAAAGACGTAGAGTTTGATAAAATTATTAGAAGGGAGTGGGCAGATTTTTTGGAAATAAATGACTCTCCAAATATATCTCCATCTCTTCTCTGGGAAGCAGGGAAAGCGGTAATTAGAGGGAAAATTATATCATATTCAACTTATAAAAAGAAACAGGATCAAAAATTAGAAAAATACCTGGAAGATAAAATTAAACAACTAACGGATGAATATGTATTAAACCCAAATAATCAAATATGGATAGAACTACAGAATATAAAAATACAGTTAGATAACATGTTATCTAAAAAGACAGAGTTTATAATACAACAGTTGAGATATAATAATTTTGAACATAATAATAAATCAGGTAAATTCCTGGCAAATCAACTTCAACGGAATCGGGAAAAATCTCTTATAACGGCTATTAAAGATATAAATGGTGAATGCACACAATCACCAGAAGAAATTAACCATATTTTTTATAACTATTATCGAAATCTATACACAGAAATTAATAGACCTAACCCTGAATATATTGAGGAATTCCTAAACAGCTTAAATATACCTCAGTTATCTATTGAACATAAAGATATTCTCGATACCCCGCTTACTATAGATGAGTTGTATCGTGCTTTAGACAGTATGCCTAATGGCAGAGCACCTGGTCCAGACGGCTTTCCGGCTATATTTTTTAAACATTTCTGGTTAATGTTTGCTCCATTATTTCTAAGAGTAGTAACTGAAATTAAAAGTAAAGGTGATATACGTCAAGATATGAATATAGCAGCAATTAAACTTTTATTAAAGCCAGAAAAAGACCCTACCCTCCCGTCAAGTTACCGACCGATATCACTAATTAATACCGATATTAAAATTATCGCTAAGGCCTTGGCATCTCGATTAGAGACGGTAATCTCGACAATTATTCATAGTGATCAAACAGGTTTTATTAAAGGTCGTCATTCTACTAATAATATTAGGAGACTCTTTAACTTGATTAGTATGTCACAGCGGTATGATAAAAAGGCAGTTGTTATTTCGCTGGATGCAGAAAAAGCATTCGATAAAGTTAACTGGTCCTTCCTCTTTGCTGTCTTAAATAAATTCGGCTTCGGGGAGTCATTCATTCAATGGGTCTCAATATTATATGATTCTCCTAAAGCTACAGTTACTACTAATGGGATTACATCACAGAGTTTTACTTTACAAAGGGGAACAAGACAAGGGTGCCCAATGTCTCCTTTATTATTTGCTATATTTATTGAGCCGCTTGCATTAGCTATACGTCAGGATAGACGGATCCAAGGAATCCACTCCGGGACAATAGAACATAAAATTAATCTATATGCCGATGATATATTACTCTATTTAGAAGAACCTGCTATCTCGCTAGGGGAAGCATTTAAATTAATAACTAAATTCTCTCACTTATCAGATTACTCTATTAACTGGACAAAATCAACATTATTACCTATTACAGAAAATTCATGGAATCCTACAAGTCAGGATCCACACTACTCCTTTCCTACAGGTAATTTAAAATACTTAGGTGTTAAAATTTCACCTAAGTTAACTGAATTAACTTCTTTAAATTTTTCACCATTATTGGATAGTATCCGTAGTGACCTGGAGCGCTGGAATAATCTTCCGATCTCTTTAATAGGACGGATAGCTACTATAAAAATGAAAGTTTTACCAAAGATTAATTATTTATTTTCAATGATTCCATTTAAACCTACGTCTAACTGGTTCCAATCGCTGGACTCTGCTATCATAAAATTCTATTGGAATAAAAAAAAAGCCAAAATTAGTCTATCTACTCTTCAGGAAAGTAAATCTAAAGGAGGTTTAGAGGCACCAAACTTTATGTACTATTATTTAGCTAATCAACTACAATATCTTGTGCTATGGACACAACCCAACAGAGATACTAACTGTTGGTTGGAATTGGAGCAGAAGGATTGTAATAATCTTAGACTGTCAGATTTACTCTTTATTACAAAATCAATAAGACGACATAATTGTTTTAAAAACCCAATGATAGCCGCCACCCTGACTGCCTGGTGGAAGGCATTAGAAATTACAAACTCCCAATTGGCGCCCTGTGGGCTCTCTCCCATTTGGCATAACCCCGACTTTCAACTTAATAATCAGTCGTTCCATTTAAGCCTATGGGAGCAGAAAGGAATTACACACCTTCATCATCTTTTCTCAGATAATAAGTTTATATCGTATACAAACTTGGTCCAGAAATATGAAATAAAAAAGGGAAATTTCTTACATTATCTGCAAGTTAAAAATATGGTTAAGAAACAAATCCCAACACTTCAGGATACGCTCCAACTGCCTGTCTTAGCTAAAGATATTATAAAGCTTTCTCCAACAACAATAAAGAAAATATCAAAAATATATAAGTTATTTTTATACACAAATAAAACGTATTTACCGACTTTAAAATGGGAAAAAGACTTGTCTATAGTTCCGGAACCAGACTTTTGGACCCAAATCTGTGAAAATGTATTTAAAATGACCAAACAGACAAATTTGCAACTTATCCAATATAAGATACTTCATAGTACATATATTACACAATATATGATGAAAAAAATGGGACTCTCTGACTCCGACATTTGTCTCCAGTGCTCACAAAACACTGCCGATACTTATCTTCATGCTTTATGGTCATGTACTCCAGTGCTGCATTTCTGGACTAAAATCTTGGAAAAGCTCGCTGATATATTAAACTGTAGGCTTCCTTTATCTCCAAGATTGTGTTTACTAGGTGACTTAACAATAACTGAGCTACCATGTAAACAATCTCAATCTATATTTATAGCCCTTACTATTGCTAAAAAAATAATCCTTGTCAATTGGAAAAATAAACAATCTCTAAATATCGACCACTGGTTAAACTTACTAATAAATTATATCTCAATGGAAAAAATCTCTGCCTTAAATAAAAATCAAGTATCAAGATTTAAACAAATATGGTCTATGTACATAGAATATTTTAATCTCAATTTGGCAACTTAATCCTGCCAAGATTCTGCCTGTTAACGAGAGCCACCACATCGTTACAACTTCTGTTTTCGCTGCTTCTGTATTTGGTATTTTGTATCTGATTGTTTTTATTTTTATATAGTCAGGAACCTAGTTGCTGCTAGTGGGCTCGAGCATACCACACTATACGACACTATACTCAATAACTCCTTAAGATCTATTTCTAGTGGGCACTAAGCATCAACACTTGGTGTTACTGCATGCTAATTAGTCAATTTTCTTGACGCCGTCCCCTGTGGTCGGGCGGGGGTGGTTCTGCCCCCCCCCGTTGTCTGCTCGGTGGCGGTTGCGTCTTGGCCGCTCCCTGGGCCCCCTGTGCGGTGCGGTGTTGGGGTGCTTCCCCTGGTGCCCGGGGCGGTGCCGTCCCGGCGCGGTCCGCTGCTCCGTGCCCGGCGGCGCGGTTCGGGGTGGGTGGGCCTCCGGTGTGCCCCGTGGTTCCCTCTCCCCTCCCCCTTCCTCCCCCCCGTCGCCTCTCCCTCCTCGCCTCCTCCCGCCCATCCTCCTCTGCCTCCCGGTCCCTTTTCCCTCGTCGCCCCCCCTCCTCCTCCCCCCCGCCCCTTCCTGCCCTGCAGCCGCCCTTTCGCCTTCTTGTCGTCTTCTCCCCGCTTCCCCCCCCCCCCCTTCCCTGTCTGCCCTGCGGCCCCTCCCCCTCCCTCTCCCTGGGCCTGGGGCTCCCTCCCCGGCCCGGGCGTCGGCCTCCGGGGGCCGGGCGAGGGTTTGGGGCCTGCCCCACTCCGGTATAACTCCTGGCTCCCCGGGCGGGCTCCGGTGGCCGGTGGGCTGTCCGGTAGCCCTGCTGCGCTGGCTGTCCGCCCATTGTGGTGCCGGGTGGATGAGGTGGGGGGCGGGTGGGGGTGGGGGTGCTGGGGGGCGGGCGTGCCACCTACACCCGCCGGGTTGGGTGAGGCCCCGCTGGTCGCTCCTCTTACTCACTTCACTAGCTTGCACTATACACTTTGTAAATATACACATAGGGCACACAACACATTTCTTGGTGGGGTGGGGAAGGGTGGAAACACCGTCTTCACCCTTCAACTCCCCTCCAATTTTAATGCACCTCACGTCCAAGGGGAGGGGTGAGTTGGGGCGGGGAGCCATCAGAGGGGATGGACTGCAGTGCCTGGCAGCGCTGTGGTCCCCCCCATTTGTGTCCCTGCCCCACCACTTTGTCCCTCCATTCCCTTTTTTAATGCACCACACATATACATATTCATTTTTTTGGGGGTGATACGGGTGTGTCGGAGTAGGGGAAATTTTTTCCCTCTGCTCCGACTCACCTGCTCCCAATTTTAATGCACCACACGCACACACTTGTATATACACTGGGTGGGGCCACATTCACGGTGTAAGGGTAGAGCTCGCCAGTCGGCGAGCTGGCGGACTCAGTAACAGGGTTAGGTGTCACTAGTACTCTGGCGTGACGACCGGGGCCTCTCCCCACCGGGCTCGGTGTTCTGGTGTTCCGCCTTCTCCCCTGGTGCTTCCTCCTCTGCTTCCCCCCTCCCGCCGCTGTGCAAATCTCGCGCGGCTGGAGGTGGGGTGGGCACATCTTCCCTCTCTGCGCTGCTGCCCGGTGCCGGTTTCCGGGGGGGGGGGGGGGGGGGGGGGTGGCCGTCATTGCCCTCCCTTCAGTGAAGATATCGAGGATCCACTGTCCTCTTCAAGAGTGATCGTATATTTTGCATCCTGGGTGTTGGAGGTAGAGTCTCCGCTTCTATTAGGTTTAAAGAAGAAGTTTAACAACTCAGAATCTAGAAGAAAACTAACAGAGTCCGGGCCGGGATTCGAACTGTCGGCACAATGATTTATTTGACAGAGACATACAAACAAGACATATATTCTGTCCAAAAGGGAGGAGAAGTCCGTAGAACAAAGAGATGCACTGGTTTTTATAACCTTACTAGATCCACGCCCAAACCTTTTTTTAGGGCGTAACATCTTAAGGTAACTAACTTTATTGGCCCACTCCGACATATTAGCCTAATTATTCATATGGATTTCTTTGGCCACTAGAGTGCACCACAGGATTGAAGTTTAACTTTGTGCTGTACTAGTTCATGACCACTGGGGGCACTGGGACTCCATTCAAATTTAGGCCCGTAACCTTTAGCCTACTCTTAGAGTTGCCCTCTGTACGAACCACAGGTTTTGGCACGCTCACGTCTAGCCTTCCGATCGTAAATCTTGTGGATAAAACTTTTTTTAAAATTTATTTAAATTTATTATTTTTTTTTATAGTTTTCATCTGCTTTGGAGGCGCACTGACTCTTTCCCCATTGCGCTAATTCGTTGGTCCAATTTCGACACTTTTTCTGAGCTAGTGGATCAGTGCACTTTATACATTTTTATCTCACAGATTCCTCCAAGGCCAGCCAGCTTTAGGAAGATTACATTTAGAATGTATTACAATGTGGTTCACATAAAATAATTCTCAATTGACAAATATAGTGTCACAAAACCCACATATTCCTTTAAATTTACATAGATGTCTAAAGTAAAATACATCATTTCCCAGTTTCATGATGTAAACATCATGAACAATCAAGGTCAAACATGAGATCCCAACCTATGTGTTTATCACAGTAAATATGTGCATCAAAGTTTAATAATTCTAAAAAAAAAAAAAAAAGGTGATTAAATGGGATTAACTGGTAAAACATACAGAATATATTAATTGTACAATTTTCTTTTGAGGCACAAACATAACTCTAAAAATGTCCAGGGGCCTCATTGATAAAACTGTGCGTGAAAACCTGCGCAGAAATGTACGTAGGAACGAAACTCAAAACGCACGTACGCGGAAAAAAAATTGAGATAAAACCATGCGTAGACACACATACGCATATCTGTACGCAAGTTCCCTTTATAAATGCCACACGATCCCAACCGGTGTGCGCAGCAGATTCCACGCCATTCCCTGCCTCAAGTCCGCCTATTTCCTCCCATTTTTGGCAATGGAAATCAACTCATCTGCGTATTAATAAGCAGCACGTGTTGGCGAACACCAAATCAAAACAATTTGGACGGTCAATGAAAGGCAAGAAAGAAGGCTAAATTCACCGTGATGTACATAGAATTTTTGTGTGAACAGTACGTCCTATAAAAAAACCCCAAAAAGATATATATATATATATATTTAAGAAAAAAAAGAGGATGTACATTGAACCCCTCATTAAAGGGGTCGAGTCACGGAAGGCCAATAAAAGCAAGCAGGACGAGTTGCGGCAATGCCGCTGCAGGGCGCACAGTAGCAGATTTTTTCTCTTTTTTTTTTAAGACAAAAAAAAAAAAACTAATTAAAAAAAATAATAATTGTAATAAAAATAATCCATCCACCCATTCATTTTCCTAACCGCTTACACTTTTATTGTCTTTACTCAGACTTATACTAAATTGTCTCAAAATTAGGCGATCTATAGGCCGCCCTATTATTGTTGTTAATATTCCCAATGTGTTGCTTATGGATCTTCATCCAGAATCACGGCATGGATCGCATTGTGAACGTTTATGGCCGGCGCGCGCATTTCTTTCTTGTACATGCATGACGAAACCCTATCTACGCAGCAAAGATGCACCCAAGACTATTTTTCTAGCTTTTTTTTAAATTATTTCATTTTTTTTATTATTCTTATTGTCTTGTTTCAATATAGTTTTATTTAGTCCTTAATGGCAATTGCGCGGCGGGCGGGTGAAGTTACGATAGACGCATATTGTTGCGCGTCGCGATGATGTAATGCGTGCAGTATGTGTCCACATTAGTTGTCACTAATGTGATTTGTTGCATGAGGCTTTTTCAAGATAGGTGATCAATGGGAGAAGACGGGCGTTTGTTTAAGATATTTATTCGCGTGCAGCTTTCCGCCCCCCTGCGTGCTTGTGACGTCTGCAAAATATAATAATGTGACCCAACATCCAGCATACAGCGTTTGAGGAATAGAAATACACCACACAGCTGATTGTGTCGCTGTTTTCCCATCTCTCCAAAATGTGCGGATTGCGTACGGTAGGTCCAGACTTGACGTGGCGGTGCGTAAAGTTTCACGTTCAGTTTGTTTTCTATAAATACCAACTTTGGCGCAGAAATGTTCGTACGTAGAGTTTTTGCCTCATTTTGATCGTACGCAAGCTTTATAAATGAGGTCCCAGGTGTTGATGAGGTAGGAATGTTCAAAGTTCAAATGCAGCGATCAGGGTGGGGCGGTAAGGGAGATGCTTTCAATTTTCTTTGAGCAGGGTTCATGCTGCCCCCAATCATCAGTCAATTAATTCAGGCCCAATCAGTACAGTCCGGCTTATTATGACACGGCGTGGAGAGGCGGAGGAGAACAGTTGGCCGTAACGGCTGCAGTTTATTAATAGGAAAAACAAAACACCTCTTACTGAGGTAAAACGCTGAACATAAAGAGCTCCAAACTGGAGAGGAAAAAAAAGGGCACTCAAAACAGGGACAACAAAAGGCGCTCCGCTGGGGAGGAAAAAGAGGGGCAAACACAAGGCGCAAGGCAAGGCAAAAAACGAGGACTGTGGCTCAAGAGCTGTGGGAACGCTTCTATGCACTGGTTGTGACACTTTGGCAACGGATGGTGGTGGATGATGGCTTTTACTGGCTGGGTAATTGGAGATAGGTGGAAGTAATCATGGACGGGGACCCGTAATGAATGGCGCAGGAGGAAGGGCAAGTGAACTGAGGTGAGAGGGTGGTTAGTGATTTCAAAATAAACAGGAAGTGACGTAACAAAATAAAAGCGGACGCCGGCCCGCCTATGGCAGCGTGACAGTACCCCCTTCTACGGCCGGCTCCAGACAGCCCAGGCACGACGGGATGCGCCCTGTGGAAATCTTTGATGAGCAAGGGATCCAAACTGAAGCGAGAGGGCACTCATTGCCTCTCTTCAGGACCGTATCCCTCCCAGTCCACCAGGTACTGACTTCCCCGGACCCGCTTCCTGACATCCAATAATTTTCTGACCTTGTTTAACTTGTATACCTCTATCATCTCCGGAGGAGGAGGTACAGGTTTGGGCAGGACCAGAGAACTGTCCTGGACCGGCTTGACCTGGCTGACGTGGAACGTGGGGTGGACGCGGAGGGATCGAGGCTGGCGAAGGCATACAGCAGCAGGACCTATGGTCTTGGAGATGGGATATGGACCCACTAACCTTGGCCACTTGACCAGCTCAGTGGTCAAGTGGTAGTGTGTCCACCCTGAGAATGGGAGGTCATGGGTTCAATCCCCCAGCTAGGTCACACCAAAGACGATAAAAAAAACGACCCACTAACCTTGGGGCTAACTTCAGGCATGGTACCTTGAGGTGCAGGTTTTTGGTTGACAACGAGACCCGTTGACCCGGCCGGTACAGGGGTGCGGGTTTCCTCTTCCGGTCAGCAGCCCTCTTCACTTGGTCACCTTGATGTTGCAGCACTGTTGGGCTGCTGACCAGATTCAGTGACATCTGCGGATCATGGCATGGACGGAAGGTACAGACACTTCCTCTTCCAGGTCGGCGAAGTAGGGAGGATCATAGCTATGGACACATATGAAGGCTGTGATACCTGTAGCGGACGTGGGCAGAGCGTGTGCGAGTTCGACCCATACCAGATTCTTGCTCCATGACGGGAAACAAATTGAGGTCTACGGTCCGACATGATATGGCGAGGAAATCCATGGACCCGGAATACTTGGTCAATCATGATTTCTGCTGTTCTTTTGGGTGAGGGTAGCTTGGATAATGGGATGAATGGTACCATTTTGGAAAAGCGGTCAACAACTATGAGGATGGTGGTTTTACCGTGTGAAGTGGGAAGTCCGGTAACA
Organism: Festucalex cinctus; assembly: GCF_051991245.1. Taxonomy (NCBI): domain Eukaryota; kingdom Metazoa; phylum Chordata; class Actinopteri; order Syngnathiformes; family Syngnathidae; genus Festucalex; species Festucalex cinctus. Next base: position 3,707,011 of record NC_135421.1, on the reverse strand, counting down.
AAGTCCAGGGAGATTTTGGCCCAGGGTCTTGAAGGAATTGGGAGTGGTTGGAGAAGGCCCATCCGGGGTTGGTTCGATGCCTTGTTCCTGGCATATATTGGGCAGGCCTTAACGTATTCCCGCACGGAGGCCTCCATAGACGGCCACCAGAACCTCCGGGCGATGGCATTCAAGGTCCTGCGGGTTCCTGGGTGACAGGATAAACGAGAAGTGTGTGCCCAATGAATCACCTGGGATCGCAGGGTCTCTGGAACTAAGAGCCTACGTGGTGGGCACTCTTTGGGCGGATTGGTGTCCTTGAGGGCCTCCTTGACATCTTCCTCAATTTTCCATGCCATTGCTCCTATCACACACAGTTATCACAGTATCACAGTTTCTGGGAAGGATGGGTTCGGGTTCGGTCACTGTAGACTCTGGATCGTGGATTTGTGATAATGCGTCTGCTTTGATGTTCCGGCTTCCCGGCCTGTAGGTCAAAGAGGCTTTAACCTGGCTATCCATGTCTGACTGATCGTGCCCTTTTATTGGATGTCTTTTTTTTCTTTTTCTTTTTTTTTTGTGTGTTTATGTGTGCGTGCGTGTGCGTGCGCGTGCATGCATTTGTGTGCGTGCGTTTGCGTGCGTGTGTGCGTGTGTGTACAAATACGTATAAATTTATACTCATTAATTCACCTAAAACCTTATAAAAATCCCATTACCCTTCACCTTAACCAGGTACTTCAAAGTCTCGCCAGAGTCGTGAAGTTCAAATGGTCAGGAGACCAGAGAAAAGGTAAAAAAAGATAAAGAAAAATAAATCAAAGTGAAATCCAGCACCGGCCAGACACTTCCTGCCTTCCCCATGGTTACAGAATCAGAGTCTTACACTGACCCCAGAAGCCTCTAAATTCCAACAAATTAACGAGATCTCGAGAGTCCGGAGGAAAAACTAAAGAGAGGAAGGAGGGAAGGATCGATGAGGCAGAGTGAGATCCATAGAAACCAGTACAGTGATACCTCGGTTTACGAACTTAATTGGTTCCCAGAGAGTGTGTGTAAACCGAAAAGTTCTTCTTCCGATCATTTATTTCCCATAAGAAACCATTAAAATGAGAATAATCCGTTCCCAGGTCCCTATAAAACATAATTTTCTACTAAATAAGCCTTAAAACTACACAAAAATATACCTTATTTTTATTATTTATTTTTATTATTTTTTTATTGTATTGTATTTAAAGAAATAAATTGTACTGTATAATAAAGTCGTTTTATTTTACTTTGTGATGGTAGTTCTTAAGGATAGTAGCAATGGTAGACTTACTTCATTCGCGAGCGTTTCACCGCGTAGAGTGTTTATGGAACGGTTGTCGCTCATTCGCACTTTCGTGCTCACCGGAGCGGAGGAGGTGTGTCCCTTGGTGACAAGGAAGTGGAGCACTTTAGCGAGTCAACAAGTGAGCACCGTCAACTACTTTCACCTCTTTCCTGGGACTAAACAGCCGTGGCACGATTTTCTCCTTTTTTGAGGTACGTGATGGCACTTTCGCTTTTTTTAGTGGCGCGAACTCCATTGACTGCAATGCAAACGCGCCGCCGAATCGGCGTCCCTCGCTGGTAAGCATTAGGCTTAAAACTAGCCTGTGGTGGGGTCTTTTTCGGTCCCATAATAGCAAAAGTACACTCAAAATGTCTATCAAACACAAACCGCGTCCGCACTAAAAGAAAGGGGGTGACGAACTGCTTACTGGGAAGCTTACTGGGAATGTGGCTGAAAATTGGAGGAGATTTAAGCAACGCTTCGCTTTGTACCTGTCGGCAATGGGACTCGACGAGGCAAGTGACAAAAAGCAAGCGGCAGTGTTTTTGCACGTTGTGGGTGAGGACGCACTAGAAGTTTACAATAACTTCACATTTGCTGATGGAGATGGAATGAAACTGGATAAGATTATGGATAAATTTGAAGCATACTGCATACCTAAGAGAAATGTGACATTTGAGAGGCACAGATTCTTCACGTATGTTCAGAAGACAGGAGAGACAATTGACCAGTATGTAACAGAGCTACGGAACAGAAGTAAGACATGTGAATTTGGTGGGCTGACAGACTCTTTGATAAAAGACAGGCTTGTGTGCGGGATTCCTGATAATGGTCTAAGAGAGAGGCTATTGAGAGAAGATGATCTCGACCTGGAAAAAGCATTAAAACTGTGCAGAGCGGCTGAAACGGTAAAGGTGCAAGCAAAAGAACTAGTCAGTGACAGCTGCAAGGTTGATGCTGTGAATAAGAGCTCACAGAGGAGGAGTAAAAAGGATGCTACCTCTGAAATTAAACAGAAATTAACGTTGCCAGTTAGCAGAGTTAATAAAGACAAGACTTGTGGTCGTTGTGGAACACAACATCCTCCTAAAAAATGTCCAGCATTTGGAAAAACATGCAACAACTGTAACAAAAGCAACCATTTTGCTCGATGCTGCAGAAGTCGTACCCCAAAACAAGACAAGATCCATACGGTAGATGAAGATGACAATGAGGAATTTTATGTGGATGCTGTGACAGAAAATGAAGTGGAAAAAAAAGGATTGGTTGATGACACTACAAATGAATGATTCGCACATAGAAGTTAAACTGGATACCGGTGCCCGGGCGAATGTCATCTCAGAAACAGAGTTCAAAAGAATCAGACCACGACCCAAAATACATGCAACTAAAGCAAAAGTGAGTGGATACTCAGGGGCAAGAATACCTGTGAAAGGAAAATGCATCGTTAAAGTGACACACAAGAACAAAGTGCATACACTAGCATTCCTTGTAGTTCCAAAGAATGTGCAGCCAATACTAGGTTTAAAAGCCTGTGAAAGACTGAACCTAGTTAAGAGAGTGCTTGTTGTAGAAACTGATGATGACACTGATTATGATAATTTGATGGAAAAATACAGTGATCTGTTCCAAGATCTTGGATGCCTTTCAGGTGTACACACAATCAGAGTGGACAGCAAGGTGCCACCAGTCGTTCATCCATGCCGCAAAGTGCCATTTGCTCTTCAAAAGCCACTGAAAGATGAACTTGACCGGATGGAAAACCGGGAAGTGATTACAAAGATCGATGAACCGACAGAGTGGGTGAGTTCACTCGTTGTGGTGGAGAAAAAGAATGGACAGCCAAGAGTTTGCATGGATCCTAGAGATCTAAATAGAGCAATACTGAGAGAGCATTTTAAACTCCCTACGAGAGAAGAAATAATGTCGCAGTTCGCAAATGCAAAATACTTTAGCAAACTGGATGCATCATCAGGATTTTGGCAACTGAAGCTGGACGATGCAAGTTCAAAACTATGTACATTCAATACACCATTTGGCAGATATAGATTCCGGCGACTGCCATTCGGCATTGCTTCCGCACCTGAGGTGTATCACAAAACAATACACATGATCTATGAGCACCTGCAAGGAGTGGACACGTCAATGGATGACATCATTGTGTGGGGAAGTACAAAAACAGAACATGACATGAGACTGAGAAAGGTTCTTGAGGCAACCAGAAAAGCAAATCTCAAGCTGAATAAAGAAAAATGCCAGCTTGGTGTAAAAGAACTGACATTTGTAGGGGACATCCTGAGCAGTGAAGGAATCAGACCAGATCCCAGAAAAGTGTCAGCAATCGAAAATATGCCGAGGCCAAAATGTAAGAAGGATGTACAAAGATTTAATGGCATGCTCAACTACATGGGAAAATTTATACCCAATCTCTCTGAGAAAATGGCACCACTGAGACAACTGACTGAAAAGAAAATTGAGTGGGAGTGGAATCATGAACATGAGAGATCATGGTGCGACTTAAAGAAGTTGCTCACACAAGAGCCAGTTCTGAAGTTCTATGATCCTACGAGACCTATTAAGATCTCATCAGATGCATCACAGAGCGGGCTTGGAGCAGTTCTCTTGCTGCACTATGGTGACTGGCAGCCTGTTGCATATGCTTCACGATCGATGACGGATGCAGAGACAAGATATGCACAGATCGAAAAAGAATTGCTCAGCATAACATATGCTTGTGAAAGATTTCACCAGTTTGTGTCAGGACAAGCAATCATTGTTGAAACTGAGCATAAGCCATTGATTGCATTATTCCAGAAGCCACTGAATGATTGCCCATTAAGGATTCAAAGGATGATGATTCGACTACAGCGCTACACAATTGATGTGATGTACACACCTGGTAAGATGATGTACAGAGCCGACACATTATCCAGAGCTGTTGACCCAAAAGAGCCAGCAAACAACAAAATGAATAATGATGTACAGGTATACGTGAACATGATCACAAGTGCACTGCCTGTATCAGATAGAAAAATGGAACAAATAAGAACAGAGTCAAGCAAAGATGACACGTTGGTGACGTTGTGCAAAACCATCATAGATGGATGGCCCATCTGTAAGCAAGACAGTCCAACTGTTATTCAGGAGTACTGGAACTGCAGGGCAGAGCTATCCGTGGTGGAAGGAATCATCTACAAAGGAAGCAAAATAGTCATTCCAAGGAGTCTTCGAGGAGACATGCTCAAGAAGATACATTCAGGACATTTAGGCATTGAAAAATGCAAGAAGAGGGCACGTGAGGTGATGTATTGGCCAAGGATTAATCAGGATGTGACAAATGAAGTATCAAACTGTTCAACATGTTTGAAATACCAAGCAAGCAATCCTGCCGAACCACTCAAGCCACACCCTGTTCCAGACCGACCTTATCAGAAGGTGGGTGCTGACCTTTTTGTTTCTGGCGGAAAGGACTACATCTTGATCACAGACTATTACTCTTTGTATCCAGAGGTCTGTAGATTGAACACTACAACCGCATAATCTGTGATTACATCCATGAAAGCCGTATTTGCAAGACACGGTGTGCTAAGTGAAGTTGTGACAGATAATGGACCACAATTTGCAAACATGAAGTTCAGACAGTTTGCCGAGTCATGGGACTTTGTTCACACAACATCGAGTCCACACTACCCGCAGTCCAATGGGCTTGTGGAAAAGTCGGTCCAAATTGTGAAAAGACTGATGAACAAAGCACGAGACAGCGAAACTGATTTCTATCAGAGCCTGCTGGTATATCGCTCAACGCCACTGGAGTGTGGTTTGTCGCCAGCTCAACTTCTTATGGGACGACGCCTGAGGTCTAACCTACCCATCCAGCATGACCTACTTCAGACGAAGGAGGGAAGCAGAGCGAAGCAGTTTAAAGTCCAACAAAAAGAAAAGCAGAAGTTCTATTATGACAGAGGAACAAAGAGCTTACCTGAACTGCATGCTGGGGACCAAGTGAGGTTCAAAGACAAAATGAACACATGGACACAGAAAGCAAATGTCCTAAGTGAAGTTCAACCAAGGTCATACACCATTCAGACAGAAGATGGAGCTATCTTGAGACGGAATCGCAAGGATCTTCTCAAGCAACCTGCAATTGGAGAATCGAGATTTGAGGCTGCAGAACAACCTCAACACACATTCAAAACGACAACGGATGAATCAGCTACCCATATGCAAGAACCAACACTCAGAAAATCTTCAAGAAAAGTGAAACCACCGGAGAGACTCATTGAACAGATTTAAATGTGTCTGAATATGTTAGTTATAATGTTATGACAATATATCTCCTTAAGTATAGTTGTATCTTTGAATAGTACAGACTACTTGTCTAAACTGATTTTGTTAACTTTAAACTATTTGAGTTTAGAAATAACCAAGAGAGTTATTATTCGTTTTAGTTGTGTACGTAAGGAAACTCAATGTTAGGATGGCTGAGATATAGCAAGGTTTGATGGTTCAATGTTCATTTAAAAAAAAAAAAAAGGAAGATGTAATGATAACAGCAAAAAGCAACCGTTTAGTTGACTGTTATTGGTTGGTGTGTTATTGTAACATCCAGACAGCAGAGGGCGCGTGTGAGCCGGGAAAAAGGTCAACAGCGGAGAGAGCGAGGAAACGCTACCACGCTGCAATTGCATTCATGTCTGTACATCTGTGTCTGTGAAGCCAGTTGAAATATAAAGTAACTTCTTCCTCAAGCAAAGGTTTGGTTTATTAAGAACCCACAACGAAAACGATACATGGTGTCAGAAGATGGTCTTGAGGAGGAGCAATGGATTCAAGTATTAACGAGGACCAGTTTCCGAGGCAAGCTACCGTTAGCCACTCAGCTAACCAGATTGACGCATCAGCTCATCGGTGAACGTCGTGTTGCTACGTTGTGAGAAAAGAGGCCTAGCGACGACATGGATGGTCTACACCCACCACCCGCCCTTCAGCTTACTGGGAATGTGGCTGAAAATTGGAGGAGATTTAAGCAACGCTTCGCTTTGTACCTGTCGGCAATGGGACTCGACGAGGCAAGTGACAAAAAGCAAGCGGCAGTGTTTTTGCACGTTGTGGGTGAGGACGCACTAGAAGTTTACAATAACTTCACATTTGCTGATGGAGATGGAATGAAACTGGATAAGATTATGGATCAATTTGAAGCATACTGCATACCTAAGAGAAATGTGACATTTGAGAGGCACAGATTCTTTCTGAAGTGACACTTCGCTTGATTGAGCTTCAGACCTGATGTTTTTATAATCCGTAGAACTGTATCCTGGCGTCGGTTGTTCTCTGCCATACTCGATCCAAAGACAAGAATGTCGTCCATGACGACAACTACTCCATCCAGGTCTTTTAGTAGAGTGCTCATTAATCGCTGAAAGATCTCTGGCGCTGACGTTATCCCAAATGGTAGACGCTTGAAACAGAACCGTCCCATTGGAGTGATGAACGTCGTTAATTTCCAGCAGCTTGGGTCTAGCCGCTAGATTTGCCAAAACCTGCTCGAGGCATCTAACGTAGAGAAAACCTTAGCTCCACCTAGCATTGGTGTTATGTCATCCAATGTTGGTAGGATGTAGCGCTCTTGTTTTACCCCTTTGTTTGTTTGTTTGTTTATTTCCACAGTGCATTCAAATACAGTCAAAACCTAAGGATACAATCATTTCACTGTGAAAAATGGACTCCCTCAGAAGCTCAGAGCTTATACAATGGGGTCCAACAACCCACCACCAACACAATTTACATCGCAACCCAATTAGGTTGATATCACATATTTACAACTTGTAGTGTAACCCCCGTAACCTCTGTTCCATGTACAAGAGAATTTCAAACGCAGAGAGAAACTAAACAGAAACTAGGCCACAAAATCATTACCGGTAGATGCATATCTCCTAAGTAAGTTATTTTCAGTTTTCTTTTAAATTTGGGAAAAGAAGAAGAATGTTTGATATCATTGTCCATTGTTCAAACGCTTTAAGTCCACGCATACTCTGACTTCATCTTTGTTCCGTTTTGGAGCTGGGACCATTGGCGAGCACCAGTCTGTAGGTTCTGTGACCTCTTCAATTATCCCAAGGTTTAGCATGCGCTCCTTTTCTACCATCGGCAGGAGGGGAAAAGGGACTTGTTGGGGTGTGCTAACGCTGAAAGGCACTGCATCACTTGTTAGATCTATCTTAACAGGCTCACAATTCAGCAGACCTATTTCCCCAAACACATTTTCTGTTTGGTCATTATTTATTTCATTGAGTCTCACGACCAATCCAATTCGTTTTCAACCGTCTTGCTCAACAAATTGCTTGCAAATGGACCCTTTATGACCGTTATCCAATACTTGAATTTCTGATTTTTGGACATCGTAGTTGCAAGGAATTTCCCCACACTTGTGACTTTTCCTCCTGGACTGTATACGGTTGGCCTGCACGTATCAATTTTAGCTTTTTCTGCATTCGTACAATGCAGAAAAATTCTCTGCGATCACAGTGGTGTCAGCACCCGTATCAATTTTAAAATAAACTGGACTGCCAGTGACTTATAGCACCACCTCCCAATCACTGTCTGAAACTGGCTCATCTATTATTGTAGGTTTTGCCTCATTAATTTCACCCAGGTCCTCCAATGAAAAATGAATCCTCATCTGTGTCCAGTTTGTCTTCTACATTCTCAGTTCTGACCTCTTTTATTGTTTTACTTTGGCACACTACAGCAAAATGTCCCATTTTGTTACAATTATTGCACCTCTTATTATAAGTAGGGGGCGGCACGGTGGTCTAGTGGTTAGCACGTCCGCCTCCCAGTTCTGAGGACTCCGGTTCGAGTCCAGGCTCCGGCCTTCCTGGGTGGAGTTTGCATGTTCTCCCCGTGCCCGCGTGGGTCTTCTCCGGGTACTCCGGTCTCCTCCCACATTCCAAAGACATGCATGGCAGGTTAATTGGGCGCTCCGAATTGTCCCTAGGTGTGCGTGTGAGTGTGGATGGTTGTTCGTCTCTGTGTGCCCTGCGATTGGCTGGCAACCAGTCCAGGGTGTCCCCAGCCTACTGCCCAGAGCCAGCTGAGATAGGCGCCAGCGCCCCCCGCGACCCTTGTGAGGAATAAGCGGTCAAGAAAATGGATGGATGGATTATAAGTAGGACAGTGCTCACCTTTGCTGTGGTTCCAATTGTACCGTGTGCAGTTATGTTTCATGTCTCTCCATTTCTGTCCGCGTGACTGATGTGGCTTCTGACTCTGTGCTTTATCATAGCTCTTCTTTGCAGAGGTGTTGACTCGAGTCATGTGACTTGGACTCGAGTCATGATTTTGATAACTTTAGACTCGACAAAATGTTAAAAGACTTGCAACTCAACTTGGACTGAACAACTATGACTTGTGTGGACTTGAGCCCCTTGACTTGAAAAGACTCTTCTACCTAAACAAAAAAGATTGTAATATATGCTTGGGACTTGACTTGGGACTTGAGGGCAAAGACTTGAAACTTACTTGTGACTTGCAAAACAATGACTTACTCCCACCTCCACTTCTTTGTGCTGTTGTACTGTTTGCATCTCACCTCACTCAGGCCACTCTTTTCCCGCTCCACACTTTGCTGCTTAATTTGTTCATTTTCCCGTGCAACTTGTATTGCCCGTTGCCGTTCTCGTGTTAAATCTGGCTCGAGTTGAAGTTTTTGTGACACATCCTTGTCCAGTATTCCAATGAAAATCATACAGGGTCCGCACGAAAGCTTCCACAGTTTCACCCGCCGTCTGTGCTCTTCGATGAAAACACGCGTGGTCATGAATTGCGTTCCGCTTTGTGATGAAGTGTTCGTCGGACTTCTCCACTACGGTCTTAAAATCAAACTTGGGATGTGGTATATCCCCTGTGGCAGCAGGAAACACAAACGAAGCATAGATAGGCTCGGCGTCCCTTCCCACGGAATAAATAAGTGAATTTACTTGCACTTCGCCACGATGCGAAGTGGGAAAACCGTTGCCTCCTTACTGGCCACTCCGCTGGCTGAGCAAAATCAAAAGGCTCCGGGGGACCAAACTTTGCCATCCTTTCGTCACTGTCGTGTAGTTTTCACTCAGGATGATCCCACTTCTGACACCATGTCACGAGAAAGGAGCACGGCCTTTTTATGTTTAACACAATTTTTTATTCCAGCTCAGTGCAGCAACAACACATACACATTCCCGCTCAGGCTCTCACTCTATATACTTCCTACTACGTCACTTTGACGTTTCCAGTACGGTAGCCTAGAGTAATCATAAATCAAATATCACAACAGCATTTCACATACAATAAGGGGAATGTCGTTTTAAATATGGGGAGAATAATTAGCTTGATTAGTCCGTTTATGAAAAAAAGAACGGAGTTACCTAACGCTGTTAGTTTAAACATCGTTATTCCCAACATTGTCCATATACATGTCTAACCTATTGTCATCTGTTTTGCACCAGAGTGTCCTGAACCACCCAGTGTCACGGCTATCATCGGCGGTTCCATTGCATCCGTGGCTCTCATTGGCATCTTGTTATTAATGCTGATTAAGTTGCTAATCTACATGAAGGATCTGAAAGAGTTCAAGAAGTTTGAAAATGAGAAGAAGAAATCCAAATGGGCAGAGGTGAGACAGTTTGTTTTACATTTTACGTTATGGGCTTTGAGTATGTCATGTTCAAATGGGTGGATAACAAAAAAACACAGACACAAAATAAGGGAAAAAATTATTTACAACAATTTCACCCAACAAACAAGGTTCAAAATAAAGCCCTTGTAAAAGGCAATGAGCGAATACAAACAAAAAGCGCACAAACTAATGCGGTAGTAACTTAACACAAAAAAGGAAAAAAACAAAACTCAGAGCAGGCGAAATAAGATTAGAAAAGGCGCAAGGAATTCGAGGAACAGGGGCTAGGAATCAAATTATAGTTGGAGTACTGAGGTAAGCAGTGGGGTATCTTGTGGGCCTACTGTGCCACATCCATCCATCCATCCACCCTATATTGACAAAGTTACAGCAATTTTAATGTTGGAAGGTAGAAAATCCTAGTTTTGAGAAAAAGGGTTTTAAAGTTTTGGTACTTGCATCTTTCAAATGTCCAGAGCAACCAGTGCCTTAGGAAAAAGATATGATGAAAATATATCCAAAACGCTGACAACTGGTGAGGTTCTCTGAAGGAAAGCAAATGACAATAGCCACTAGCGGAAAGGGCGGTGCACTCAAGAAATTTTCCCGGAAACACGTCACGGCTATTTGTGCCGTTAGTCCATTCATCTTCTGAGGCATCAGTCAAAGTTTGGTTCTTTTTTTGTTGCTCCTCGTGGAATTTTCTTGCATAAATGAGGTCATATTACCACAGTGGGAAATTTGATTTCATAATTTTGTGTCAATTAAAAGATTTGCCATTTTCATGTGGCCAGTGAAAAGTGCTTTATTGATAAATTATTATGGATTGATGTCTCAAATGCTTTTGGTCACATGAAGAAATGTTTGTTTCTTTTGTTTTGTGATGCTGGGCAGTTGCGAGAGGTGGAGTTTTCACGAGGCGGTCGCTGTAAAAATCTATTTATGTTTACATATTTAATTTAGATAAAATTTTCCACCTATGGGAGGATGGCGGCATCCCTGCGCCGAAATCGGAATCATTGCTGTGGAGGTGTGGGGTAGGGATGAGTGAGACTCTCTGTATATGTTCAACCATCTAATTATTTGTACAGTATCTGTATTTGGAGGGGGCGTGGTCTAAGGCAGATGTGGGCGTGGCCTAAACCAGAAGTGGGCATGATTTGATTGGAAATACATGAATACATGGGGCTTACATTGCTAGTTCGTTTGTTTTTTTTGTTCGTTTTTTTCAATTTCACACATAAATGGTAAAATAAAGTGTGAAACATATGAATTGAGCAAAAGTTGCTCCAATTTTTGCTTATTTGAAAACTATTGCCAAAACGGCCTAATTGAGATTTGACTCAGTGCTTTTGATCACTAAAGAACTATTTTTTTTTTATAAACTCATGTCTGAGTTAAATGGCTGTAAATAAATAAATAAATGTCTGAGTATGAGCAAATAAGTACGAATAAATACTTACTGAACAATCAGAGAATTGAGATTCAGTATTTTTGCCCCAGCAATCACCCGTGTCCCATCTCGTCGCTCAGAGCTGCCTTCACTTGCTCGGCCATGTCCTCTGCATGCCCCAGGAACACAAAGGCACACTTGTTGTTCGACCTCGCTTCGGCGGGATGGACAAGACCGCGAGGCAGGCCCCGTACCCGCTGGAAGGACGTTGTGAGGGATGACCTGCAGGCTGTAGGGCTGACGTGGGACCGCCGCCGTTGGAAAGCCCTGGTGAACCTGCTTGGCTCTACGCCTCCGATGCAAGAGCTCTAACGACTACTATTTTTGATCACAATAACAAAGGAACTATTTACAGCTTACACATTGTTATGTCCTGAGGTTGGATCCCAAAAACGCAGACACAAATAAGAGTTTAACACTTTATTCGCATAACATCAAGAGGCGTGGAACTAACATGACTAGACCAGAAACAATGAGAAGGCATCGAGTAACAGAGGAACAGGTGGCTAGCTGGACAGATGAATAAATCGGCAACAACACACTTCTCTGTCAGACTTATATAGACAGCGAACGGATCTGATTGGCTGTGGCCAGACAAAGAGATTAAAGATTCCTGACATCACATAGCTTCTGAGCAGTTGGAATTAGCTGCTGATTGCATCAGTTCAAATAAAGTCAAATAAAACCAAACATCAGACATTTGCCACAAACAAAACAGTCATGACACGCATGGCTTTGGGTGGATCATTTCTACAGACAATGAGAGAGTCCCATACTGCAGAGGTCTTTTAGCTTTTTTTGCTGGAGGACCTCCATCACCAGATCTAACAATAGTTTCAGTGGAGGCAAGATGGGTGCTACCACTCCCTGGTTCAGCTGAAGCACCCCATCTGTATCCCTCATTGCATGTGACTTGTGTGTGATTGTGCTGTTCTGTAAAGGTCAACCGAATTGTTGATGAGCACCTGAATTAACATTAACATTATCACGTCTCTGTCAACAGGCAGACAATCCACTCTTCCAGAATGCCACCACTACTGTAACCAATCCAACCTTTACTGGAGAATGAAAATGAGGAACAGCACAAAAGATGTGTTGCATCAAATTTAAGATTGTTTTTTTTTTCTTACATAAAATATTAACTCTCTAGTGTTTGAACATAAAGTTTCCGATTTTTAAATGTATTAATTTCCTCCAATGATGTATCGTATCATTCCATCTATTTTGTATTTGGAATCGTGTTGGAAAACCTATTTGAAACATTTTAATTGCTGTGTTTACGTCACGATCATTTGTATTTTGTTGAATTAAAAGCAAATGAACTTGACTGCTTATTCTGTCCTCAGTGTGTGTGTCTTAACACAAATTGACAGATAGTGAACAGTCTTAATGAGAAATTAAGAGGCTGTAGTAAAGTTTACGTTTTTACCGTTGTCTTCAATCTTTTTACTTCTGTAAAACTGAAATGATATAAACATACAGTACAATAGTATGTCACTCAAATTACATGCACACACATAAATGACAATACAAATAGCTGTGCATAATATAAAAACAAAGCAAATGTAATCTACACTTAACTGCAACATCACATCACTGGCATTCATAATGCAAACAAATTAAAAGCGGCCAATTTGTCTGTCAAAATTGCATTACCCTCAGTTTTGCGCAAAAGGCATGCTTCACAAAAGCAAGCTGGTAATGGAAACACTGGATTTGTGAAAAAAATTTAAAATATCACAAAAAAGTTTTTGTGCTCTCATGAGGTGGTTTTTGAGAGGTGTTTGTGTGTGTGTGTGTGTGTGTGTGTGTCGAAATACAAGTATTTTGCAAAAGTGTAATGCAAACACTTTTTGCGCATTCGTAGTCATGTGACACCCGCCCGGTCACGGAGGAAAGGAATGTAACACGTTTGCCAATGTGTATTTTTATTAACTTGCAATATTTGTTTCGAAAATTATTAATTTCAGTATTGTATTTTAGTTTTACATGCTGAACTGTTTTGTGTACTGCAGGTCATGATAGCAAAAGAGAAAGAGGTGTAAGCGAGTGAGCCTCGTTCGAGAAGTTGAAAAGGGAGAGGAGCTAGCTTGAAATCCTGTCCTGCCATGTCTGGTTCATTTAAGCATTGAAGACGCCAGAAAACATCAGAAACTCTAAACTATTTGTAACCCACCTTTTACCCAGCGTCCGGGAACAACAAGAACAACAACATTTTAGGGTTACAGGACGTAGGAAGTACGGGGCCAATCACTGACAATCAGTATGCTTAGCAAGGAGTTTGCGAAGAGTACATTCGCTCATCATTGCTTCTGTAATGTAAACTAATTAACAACGTAGCTTGGCGACAGGAGAACACACGCGCACGCACGCACACTTAAAGATGGAATTCAGAAAGCGAAAAGTGTGGCACCGAAAAGGCTCGAATAAAGAAAAGAGCTTTAGAAGTGTCTGCTAACACCTCTTTATAAGAGAACTTTTTGTGAAAGAATTCAGTTTAAACTTTGATCCCAAACCAATGGAAAGGTGTATGTTACGTACAATGTGCCAGTTGGTCATATTAATATGTTTTGCACTGTTCACGTTAATTAAGTATTTCGTTATTGTTCAAATCAACATGGATTGTGATGTAGTAAGGCATTCTGTTATTTCTGCATTATGGTCCACCACAATCCACTGGGATGGTCTCGGTGGTACTCGAGGGGTACCAGGGATGCTCCATGTGACGTTCTCTACAACACTCCCTCGAACGACGAATGGCAAGAGCGATGAGTTCCTCCAAATCTGCCGTGTCGTCCTTGACAATGATCCATCTTATTTAAATCGGCGGGATCCATCTGGCTGGATTATTCTGTTGTGTGCTGAGAGAGAGTGGATGGAGGTTCGGCGCTTGGAGGAGAGGCAGTTTGGATGGGACTGGAAAATTGGACCATTCTTTTTTGTGTGTATGGTGCTCATCGCGAACGCAGCAGTTGCTTGTTTATGAGCTAGCTTATAAGCAGACTTAGCTTGAAGCAAATGTGTGTGACGTCATGCATGCTGAGATCATGTCTCTGATCAACTGCTGAAAGGAGGCTGATTCTGTCCTCTTTCACCTAAAAACTGCTTCAAACATCAAAGTGTATGTAGGGATGGAAGAATGTTGATTAGTTGTGATTGTATTGTATTGGTGTTAATGTTTTATTAGGGCCCGAGCAGCGACCGCTGCGAGGTCCCTATTGTTCCTGAAGGAATTCTTATTAGGGCCCGAGTAGCGACCGCTGCGAGGTCCCTATTGTTTTTGTAAAAATTATTATTAGGGCCCGAGCAGCGACCGCTGCGAGGTCCCTATTGTTTTTGTAAAAATTATTATTATTATTATTATTATTAGGGCCCGAGCAGCGGCGGCGGCGGTGCCGCTGCGAGGCCCTATTGTTTTTGTAGGAATTCTTCTTCTTCTTATTATTAGGGCCCGAGCAGCGGCGGCGGCGGTGCCGCTGCGAGGCCCTATTGTTTTTGTAGGAATTCTTCTTATTATTATTATTCTTATTCTTATTATTCTTCTCCGCAAACAATCGCATTTTTGAGACACTAAACGTGACCGAAAACTCACCAAACTTTACACGCACATCAGGCCTGGCGAAAAATTTGATATTTTAAAGTCGCCATACATGATAACAGAAAAATGGCTCCTTAGCGCCCCCTACATAGGTTAAACGGATCCCTGTCCCGCTACGATTGTCCGACGGCTATGAAAATTGTGTGGCACCTGTAGCACATCCCAATGAACAAAAACCTCTTTGAAGTGTGTACCCTAAAATAGACAGAAAGTGAGGTATGAGTATTTAAATGTCCAATTTTTGCCAATTTTTGCACATTTACAGGGGTCATACTTTTGCCCGCTTCTCCTACACGGTTAACCCGATTGACTTCAAACTTGGGATGTACCATCTCAACACCTGGGACAACATCATTGTGAAAAATGAAAAGTTTTTGATATACTATATGACGGCGGCGGCGCATCAAATTTAGAGTTTAAAAATTCTTACTTCACGAAGCATTGCCGGTTGTACGTTTAATCTAGAGCTACGAAAATTGGTACACATATGTAACAGGCTATGACCTACAAAAAACTCTTTTTGAACCATATGCTAAACCTAACAGGAAGTCCACCATTTTGATTTATTTTGGAACGTGTTGCCATTTTTTTGGCCATTTCATTGGGGTCTTATTTTAACGAACTCCTCCTACAGTGTTTATCCGATCATCTTCAAACTTGGTGTGATTCATCTTAAGATGTTGAAGATGAAAAGTTATTGAAAGCTTTGTATTTCGTCGCACGCTGTTGTCATGGCATGCACTGTTTTTAAAGGAAAAAAAATATCCTTAAAGAAGCATTCCCATTTGTACGAAGCAGCTAGAGCTACGAAAATTTGTAGACATATGTAACAGCCCAAGATGTACAAAAAAAGTCTCTTGGTGCCCTGTGCTAAACCCAACAGGAAGTCCCCCAGGGGCCGGGCATCACATTTTGAGCTAAAAAACTCCTCTTTAACAAAGCATACCCGGCTGTACGTTTCACCTAGAGTTACCAACATTTGTAGAGGTATATAACAGCCCTCGAGGTACAAAAAACTCTTTTTGAACCATATGCTAAACCTAACAGGGCGTCCGCCATTTTGATTTACTTTGGAATGTGTTGCCATTTTTTTTGGCCATTTCATAGGGGTCATATTTTAACAAACTCCTCCTACAGAGTTTATCCGATCATCTTCAAACTTGGTGTGATTCATCTTAAGATGTTGAAAATGAAAAGTTATTGAAAGTTTTTTATTTCATCACACGCTGTTGTCGTGGCATGCACTTTTTGCAAAGGAAAAAAATCCTTCTTAATGAAGCATTCCCAGTTGTACGAAGCAGCTAGAGCGACGAAAAATTGTAGACATATGTAACAGCCCAGGATGTACAAAAAAGTCTCTTGGTGCCATGTGCTAAACCCAACAGGAAGTCCCCCAGGGGCCGGGCATCACATTTTGAGCTAAAAAACTCCTCTTTAACGAAGCATTCCCGGTTGTACGTTTCACCTAGCGCTATGATAATTTGCAGGCATACATAAGAGCCCATGATGTACAAAAAAAAGTCTCTTGGAACCATGTGCTAAACCAAACAGGAAGTCTGCCATTTTGATTTATGATGGGATTTGTTGCCATTTTTTGTGGCCTTTTTCAGGGGTCATATTTTAACGAACCCCTCCTACAAAATTTATCCGACTGTCTTCAAACTTGGTGTGTTTCATCTTAAGATGTTTAAGATGCAAAGTAATCGAAAGTTTTTTATTTTGTAACACGCTGTTGCCATAGCAATGCATTGTTTGTCAAGTGCTGCTTTTTTTTTTTTTTTATACACATGAAAACTCATGAAACTTTGCAAACACATCAGACTTGTCATGAACATGAATTTTCAGAGATTTATTGTGCAATTTGCAATAAATAGCGCCCTCTAGACATTTTTACGAAGCATTTCCGATCGTATGATTTTGCTAGACCTACAAAAAAGTATTATGTAGCCATTTGCCAAACCAAAGAGGAAGACCGCTATTTTGATTTTATTTTGGGAATTATACATCATTTTTGGCCTTTTTCATGAAACTTTGCACAGACAAGGCATGGAAAAAACTAACATTTTAAATGGTCCTTGTTCCATGTAACAGTACCCCAACGTGCCAGTACCCCGACGTGCAAGTAACCCAACGTTGTGCTCAATAGCGCCCTCTATGCATTTTTATGGAGCATTTCCAATTGTATGATTCAAGCGATACACAACTAAAGATGACTTGACCTAGATTTGTGAAAACTGGGAGGCATACCTATTAGCTTAAGACCTACAAAAAGTATTCTGTAGCCGTATGCTAAACCTAAAAGGAAGTCCGCCATTTTGAATTTATTTTGGGAATTGCGCACCATATTTTGCGTTTTGATTAAACTTTACACACACAAGGCTTGTCAAAAACATTTTAGATGGTCCTTGTCCTATTTGACAGTACCCCAACGTGCCAGTACCCCGACGTGCAAGTACCCCAACGTGGCCCGGGTTGCGAGGGCCCTTTATAGCTGCTCGCAGCTCTAGTTATTATTCTTATTATTCTTCTCCGCAAACAATCGCATTTTTGAGACACTAAACGTGACCGAAAACTCACCAAACTTTACACGCACATCAGGCCTGGCGAAAAATTTGATATTTTAAAGTCGCCATACATGATAACAGAAAAATGGCTCCTTAGCGCCCCCTACATAGGTTAAACGGATCCCTGTCCCGCTACGATTGTCCGACGGCTATGAAAATTGTGTGGCACCTGTAGCACATCCCAATGAACAAAAACCTCTTTGAAGTGTGTACCCTAAAATAGACAGAAAGTGAGGTATGAGTATTTAAATGTCCAATTTTTGCCAATTTTTGCACATTTACAGGGGTCATACTTTTGCCCGCTTCTCCTACACGGTTAACCCGATTGACTTCGAACTTGGGATGTACCATCTCAACACCTGGGACAACATCATTGTGAAAAATGAAAAGTTTTTGATATACTATATGACGGCGGCGGCGCATCAAATTTAGAGTTTAAAAATTCTTACTTCACGAAGCATTGCCGGTTGTAAGTTTAATCTAGAGCTACGAAAATTGGTACACATATGTAACAGGCTATGACCTACAAAAAACTCTTTTTGAACCATATGCTAAACCTAACAGGAAGTCCACCATTTTGATTTATTTTGGAACGTGTTGCCATTTTTTTTGGCCATTTCATTGGGGTCTTATTTTAACGAACACCTCCTACAGTGTTTATCCGATCATCTTCAAACTTGGTGTGATTCATCTTAAGATGTTGAAGATGAAAAGTTATTGAAAGCTTTGTATTTTGTCGCACGCTGTTGTCATGGCATGCACTGTTTTTAAAGGGAAAAAAATATCCTTAAAGAAGCATTCCCATTTGTACGAAGCAGCTAGAGCTACGAAAATTTGTAGACATATGTAACAGCCCAAGATGTACAAAAAAGTCTCTTGGTGCCCTGTGCTAAACCCAACAGGAAGTCCCCCAGGGGCCGGGCATCACATTTTGAGCTAAAAAACTCCTCTTTAACAAAGCATACCCGGCTGTACGTTTCACCTAGAGTTACCAAAATTTGTAGAGGTATATAACAGCCCTCGAGGTACAAAAAACTCTTTTTGAACCATATGCTAAACCTAACAGGACGTCCGCCATTTTGATTTACTTTGGAATGTTTTGCCATTTTTTTTGGCCATTTCATAGGGGTCATATTTTAACAAACTCCTCCTACAGAGTTTATCCGATCATCTTCAAACTTGGTGTGATTCATCTTAAGATGTTGAAAATGAAAAGTTATTGAAAGTTTTTTATTTCGTCACACGCTGTTGTCGTGGCATGCACTTTTTGCAAAGGAAAAGAAATCTTATTAATGAAGCATTCCCAGTTGTACGAAGCAGCTAGAGCGACGAAAAATTGTAGACATATGTAACAGTCCAGGATGTACAAAAAAGTCTCTTGGTGCCATGTGCTTAACCTAACAGGAAGTCCCCCAGGGGCCGGGCATCACATTTTGAGCTAAAAAACTCCTCTTTAACGAAGCATTCCCGGTTGTACGTTTCACCTAGCGCTATGATAATTTGCAGGCATACATAAGAGCCCATGATGTACAAAAAAAGTCTCTTGGAACCATGTGCTAAACCAAACAGGAAGTCTGCCATTTTGATTTATGATGGCATTTGTTGCCATTTTTTGTGGCCTTTTTCAGGGGTCATATTTTAACGAACCCCTCCTACAAAATTTATCCGACTGTCTTCAAACTTGGTGTGTTTCATCTTAAGATGTTTAAGATGCAAAGTAATCGAAAGTTTTTTATTTTGTAACACGCTGTTGCCATAGCAATGCATTGTTTGTCAAGTGCTGCTTTTTTTTTTTTTTTATACACATGAAAACTCATGAAACTTTGCAAACACATCAGACTTGTCATGAACATGAATTTTCAGAGATGTATTGTGCAATTTGCAATAAATAGCGCCCTCTAGACATTTTTATGAAGCATTTCCGATTGTATGATTATGCTAGACCTACAAAAAAGTATTATGTAGCCTTTTGCCAAACCAAAGAGGAAGTCCGCTATTTTGATTTTATTTTGGGAATTATACATCATTTTTGGCCTTTTTCATTAAACTTTGCACAGACAAGGCATGGAAAAAACTAACATTTTAAATGGTCCTTGTTCCATGTAACAGTTGTCAAGTGCTGCTTTTTTTTTTTTTTTTTTTTTAAATACATGAAAACTCATGAAACTTTGCAAACACATCAGACTTGTCATGAACATGAATTTTTCAGAGATTTATTGTGCAATTTGCACTAAATAGCGCCCTCTAGACATTTTTATGAAGCATTTCCGATTGTATGATTATGCTAGACCTACAAAAAAGTATTATGTAGCCATTTGCCAAACCAAAGTGGAAGTCCGCTATTTTGATTTTATTTTGGGAATTATACATCATTTTTGGCCTTTTTCATTAAACTTTGCACAGACAAGGCATAGAAAAAACTAACATTTTAAATGGTCCTTGTTCCATGTAACAGTACCCCAACGTGCCAGTACCCTGACGTGCAAGTAACCCAACGTTGTGCTCAATAGCGCCCTCTATGCATTTTTATGGAGCATTTCCAATTGTATGATTCAAGCGATACACAACTAAAGATGACTTGACCAAGATTTATGAAAACTGGGAGGCATACCTATTAGCTTAAGACCTACAAAAGGTATTCTGTAGCCGTATGCTAAACCTAAAAGGAAGTCCACCATTTTGAATTTATTTTGGGAATTGCACACCATATTTTGCGTTTTGATTAAACTTTGCACACACAAGGCTTGTCAAAAACATTTTAGATGGTCCTTGTCCTATTTGACAGTACCCCAACGTGCCAGTACCCCGACGTGCAAGTACCCCAACGTGGCCCGGGTTGCGAGGGCCCTTTATAGCTGCTCGCAGCTCTAGTTATTATTCTTCTTTTTATTTGTTATTATTCTTTTCCGCAAACAATCACATTTTTGAGACACTAAACGTGAACGAAAACTCACCAAACTTTACACGCAGATCGGGCCTGGCGAAAAATTTGATATTTTAAAGTCGCCATACATGATAACAGAAAAATGGCTCTGTAGCGCCACCTACATAGCTTAAACGGATCCCTGTCCCGCTACGATTGTCCTACGGCTATGAAAATTGTGTGGCACCTGTAGCATATCCAGATGAACAAAAACCTCTTTGATCTGTGTACCCTAAAATAGACAGGAAGTGAGATATGAGTATTTAAATGTCAAATTTTGGCCAATTTCTGCACATTTACAGGGGTCATACTTTTGCCTGCTTCTCCTACACGGTTAATCCGATTGACTTCAAACTTGGGATGTACCATCTCAAGACCTGGGACAACACCATGGTAAAAAATCTAAAGTTTTTGACATACTATATGACGGTGGCGGGGCATCAAATTAACGAAGCATTGCCGGTGGTACGTTTAACCTAGAGCTATGAAAATTGGTACACATATGTAACAGACTATGATCTACAAAAAAGCCTGTTGGTGCCATATGCTAAACCTAACAGGAAGTCCGCCAGAGGCGAGGCATCAAATTTTGTGTTTCAAAATTCTAACTTAATGAAGCATTCCCGGCTGTACATTTCACCTAGAGTTACCAAAATTTGAAGACATATGTAACAGCCCTCAAGGTACAAAAAACTCTTTTTGAACCATATGCTAAACCGAACAGGAAGTCCGCCATTTTGATTTACTTTGGAACGTGTTGCCATTTTTTGGGCCATTTCATAGGGGTCTTATTTTAACGAACTCCTCCTACAGAGTTTATCCGATCATCTCCAAACTTGGTGTGATTCATCTTAAGATGTTGAAGATGAAAAGTTATTTAAAGCTTTTTATTTCGTCGCACGCTGTTGCCGTGGCATGCACAGTTTGCAAAGGAAAAAATTCCTTCTTAATGAAGCATTCCCAGTTGTACGAAGCAGCTAGAGCTACGAAAATTTGGAGACAAATGTAACAGCCCACGATGTACAAAAAAGTCTCTTGGTGCCATGTGCTAAACCCAACAGGAAGTCCCGTAGGGGCCGGGCATCACATTTTGAGCTAAAAAACTCCTCTTTAACGAAGCATTCCCGGTTGTACGTTTCACCTAGCGCTATGATAATTTGGAGGCATACATAAGAGCCCACGATGTACAAAAAAGTCTCTTAGAACCATATGCTAAACCAAACAGGAAGTCCGGCATTTTGATTTACGCCTTTTTTAGGGGTCACATTTTAACGAACTCCTACGAAATTTATCCGACTGTCTTCCAACTTGGTGTGTTTCATCTTAAGATGTTTAAGATGCAAAGTTATCGAAAGTTTTTTTTATTTTGTCGCAAGCCGTTGCCATAGCGATGCATTATTTGCCAAGTAAAATGCTGCTTTTTTTTTTTTTTTTTTTTGTCTAAACGAGCGAAAACTCATGAAACTTTACACACACATCAGACTTGTCATAAACATGAATATTTTAGAGATTTCTTGTGCAATTTGCAATAAATGGCAATAGCGCCCTATAGACATTTTTAGGAAGCTTTTGGAAATGTATGATTCAGCTAGATTTGTAAAAATTGGGATACCTATCAGCCTAAGACTGACAAAAAAGTTTCTAAAGCCATATGCTAAACCAAACAGGAAGTCTGCCATTTTGATTTAATTTGCTATTTGTAGCCATTTTTTGGGGCCTTTTATAGGCCTCATATTTTCTACAAAACGTATCAGATTGTCTTCATTCTTTGGCGTGTTTCATCTGAAGATATTTAA
The DNA here is from genome assembly GCF_051991245.1 of Festucalex cinctus. NCBI lineage: Eukaryota > Metazoa > Chordata > Actinopteri > Syngnathiformes > Syngnathidae > Festucalex > Festucalex cinctus. Next base: position 3,684,724 of record NC_135421.1, on the reverse strand, counting down.
GATGAAAAGTTATTGAAATTGTTTGTCACGCCTTTGCTCTAGCGATGCATTGTTTGCAAAGAAAAATGCTTTTTTTTTTTGAAAGTCTAAACATGAGCGAAAACTCAAAAATTGCACGCAGATCAGACCTCTCAAGAACATGAATATTTTAGAGATTTGTTGTGCAATTTGTAATAAATGGCTCAATAGCGCCCTCTAGACATTTTTTATGAAGTATTTCCGATTATATGATTCAGCTAGATGTGTGAATATTTGGAGGCACACCTATCAGTCTAATACCTACACAAATTATTCTATAGCCATGTGCCAAACCATTTTGATTTTATTTTGTTAATTGTGCATCATTTTTGGCCTTTCCATGAAACTTTGCAAGCACAAAGCATGGCAAAAAAGTTTACAATTTAGACGGTTTCCTATGAAACAGTACCCCAACATGTCAGTACCCCGACGTGCAAGTACCCCAACGTGGCCCAGGTTGCGAGGGCCCTTTATAGCTGCTCGCAGCTCTAGTTAGGGCCCGAGCAGCGACCGCTGCGAGGTCCCTATTGTTTTTCGTTCGAATTATTATTATTATTCTTCTTCTTCTTCTTCTCCGTAAACGATCGCATTTTTGAGTACCTAAACATTCACGAAAACTCACCAAACTTTGCACACTCCTCAGGCCCGGCGAAAAATGTGATATTATGAAGTCGTCATAACAACGCGACTTTATAGCGCCCCCTAGCGTAGAAAAATAAAAACCAAGCCTGGCACGTTTGAGCTAGAGCAACGAAAATTGGCAGGCACGTGTAGCACCCCGAGACGCACAAAAAAGTCTATTGGGACCATGTAGCTAAAATGTACAGGAAATGAGCTATGAATTTTTTTATGTCCAATTTTGGCCTATTTTGGCACATTCACTGTGGTCATGCTTTTTCCCCCTCTGCAAACATTTTTCATCCAATTCACATCAAACTTGGCATTTATCATCTCAAGACCTGAGAGAACAACTGAGCAAAAAGTCTTGCCTTTTCGAAATACTATATGATGGGGGCGGGGCATCAAATATTGTCTTTAAAATTTCATTTGTCCAGAAAGAGCAAATGCTTAATAACTCCCATGTTCAAGCTCCAAAAAATCTCAAACTTCTCAGGCAACGTAATAGTCACGGCCTGAAAACATCTATATGATAAAATTCAGTTATACATATTGCGCCACCTAGTGGTGACAATAAATGTCATACTTTACGTTTTTAGCTACTGCGCTGAGCTCGTTGAAGGGATCCAGTTGAAAGTTGGTCAGAAAAGCCTTAAGATGTTGATCATGCCCAACACCGAATATTGTAACTTTTCGCCAAAGGGCGTGGCCGCTACGGTGCCGCAAAGTCTGAAGATTTTTCGTGACAATAAAAGCTGCATGAACTTGACCGAGATGATCCTATCTTCTCAAAATTTCACACATTTGATGAGAGTCCAGCCCTAAAGACATCTACGAACTTATATTTCATCTTACTGATAGCGCCACTTAGTGGCAATTTTTTTTCTTACGAATTTTCTTGTACATTTTTTCTCCAAACACGTTAACTGGACCAACCTCATATTTGCTCAGATGAGGGTTTCGGCCTTCATGATGTCACAACACGAAGTTTGTGAGTTTTCGCGAATCGCTGTGGGCGTGGCTAAGCACTGTTCGCCAAGAAAACAACGCCAGTTTTGAGGGTCTAAAACATGCGCAGAAACTCATGAAACTTGGCACACACATCTGGCCTGGTAAAATGAACAATAATTTATTGTTGATTGTGCTATTTTTACAAAAATGACTCAATAGCGCCCCCTAGAAATTTTTAACGAAGCAGCCCCGATTGTACGTTTAAGCAAGATCTACGAAAATGTTTACGTGTATGAGGGAGCCAAAGACCTACAAAAAAGTCTCTTGGACCCATATGCTAAAATGAACAGGAAGTGAGCTACGAATTTTTGAATGTCCCATTTTTTACGATTTTTGCACATTTTCAGAGGGCATACTTTTGCCCACTTCTCCTACACGTTTTATCCGACTGACTTATGACTTGACCTAGACCATGCCAAGACCTGAGCCAACAACAGACGGAAAAATCTTGACTTTTGGAAATACTATATGATGAGGGCGGGGCATCAAAATTTGTGTTTCGCACTGAAAAAGGATATGCTTAATAACTCCCCGATACATGCTCCAAAAAATCCCAAACTTGACATGTATGTTTATCGTCAAGGCCTGAAGGTATCTCTATGACAACATTCAGTTATATATGCAGCGCCACCTAGCCCTTGAGGCATGGAAAAAAAAATACCCCACTTACGGTATTTTGTACAAAAAATGTAAACTCATTCTAAGTGTGATAACTAAGTCATTTAGGAATATTCTTTTACCTTCCACCACTCAAAATATTCACTGGCATCAGACCTAACCAAACATACATATTTTTGTTATTTAGTTTTATGTATTTTTGATAGCCTCTATGGACATTAAAAGCAATATCGTGAATGAAGGCTATGCTTAATAACTCCCAGGTACATGCTCCAAAAAATCCCATATTTGAAATGTATATTTAGAGTCAAGGCCTGAAGGTATCTCTATGACAAAATTCAGTTATAAATACAGCGCCACCTAGTCCTTGAGGCATAAAAAAAAATGCCTCACTTACGGTATTTTTGCAAAAATTGTAAACTCATTGTAAGTGTGATAACTAAGTCATTTATGAATATTCTTTTACTTTCCACCACTCAATATGTTCACTGGTATCAGACCGATCCAAACATACGTATTTTTTAATTTAGTTTCATTTTTCTTTGATCGCCTCTATGGACAATAAAAGCAACATTGTGCAATGAGTACGAGCAATGATGTGTGTATATATACTTTTACGAAAAATACCAATCAGGGCAACTCATTGCCTAAAAATAAAAAAAGACGCTGATTTTTGCAGATCTTAACAATCACCACAACCCATTGAGCTTGACACACTCATCACACCTGGCAAAAAAAAAAAAAATCCACGTTTATCATGCCATTTTCAAAGAAATTCTGCTTCCAATGTGCCAGTACCCCAATGTGCAAGTACCCCAACGTGCAAGTACCCCAACATGGGCTGCGAGGGCCCTTTATAGCTGCTCGCAGCTCTAGTTAGGGCCCGAGCAGCGACCGCTGCGAGGTCCCTATTGTTTTTGTAAAAATTATTATTATTATTATTATTATTATTATTATTATTATTATTATTATTATTATTAGGGCCCGAGCAGCGACCGCTGCGAGGTCCCTATTGTTTTTGTAAAAATTCTTCTTCTTCTTCTTCTTTATTCTCCGCAAACGATCGCGATTTTGGGTACCTAAACATTCACGAAAACTCACCGAACTTTGCACACTCCTCAGGCCCGGCGAAAAATTTGATATTATTAAGTCGTCATAACAATGCGACTCGATAGCGCCCCCTAGCGTAGAAAAATAAAAACCAAGCCCGGCACGTTTGAGCTAGAGCAACAAAAATTGGCAGGCACGTGTAGCACCCCGAGACGCACAAAAAAGTCTATTGGGACCATGTAGCTAAAATGTACAGGAAGTGAGCTATGAATTTTTTTATGTCCAATTTTGGCCTATTTTGGCACATTCACTGTGGTCATGCTTTTTCCCCCTTTGCAAACATTTTTCACCCAATTGACTTCAAACTTGGCATTTATCATCTCAAGACCTGAGAGAAAAACTGGGCAAAACATCTTGCCTTTTTGAAATACTATATGACGGGGGCGGGGCATCAAATATTGCCTTTAAAATTTCATTTGTCCAGAAAGAGCAAATGCTTAATAACTCCCATGTTCAAGCTCCAAAAAATCTCAAACTTCTCAGGCAACGTAATAGTCACGGCCTGAAAACATCTATATGATAAAATTCAGTTATACATATAGCGCCACCTAGTGGTTACAATAAATGTCATACTTTACGTTTTTAGCTACTGTGCTGAGCTTGTTGAAGGGATCCATTTGAAAATTGGTCAGAAAAGCCTTAAGATGTTGATCATGCCCCACACCGAATATTGTAACTTTTCGCCAAAGGGCGTGGCCGCTACGGTGACGCAAAGTCTGAAGATTTTTCGTGAAAATAAAAGCTGCATTAACTTGACCGAGATGATCCTATCTTCTCAAAATTTCACACATTTGATGAGAGTCCATCCCTAAAGACATCTACTGACTTATATTTCATCTAACTGATAGCGCCACCTAGTGGCAATTTTTTTTCTTACGAATTTTCTTCTACGTTTTTCTCCAAACACGTTAACTGGACCTACCTCATATTTGCTCAGATGAGGGTTTCGGCCTTCATGATGTCACAACACGAAGTTTGTGAGTTTTCGCAAATTGCTGTGGGTGTGGCTAAGCGCTGTTCGCCAAGAAAACAACGCCAGTTTTGAGGGTCTAAACATGCACAGAAACTCATGAAACTCGGCACACACATCTGGCCTGGTAAAATGAGCAATATTTTATTGTTGATTGTGCTATTTTTACAAAAATGACTCAATAGCGCCCCCTAGAAGTTTTTATCGAAGCAGCCCCGGTTGTACGTTTAAGCAAAAACGACGAATATTTTTAGGTGTATGAGGGAGCCCAAGACCTACAAAAAAGTCTCTTGGACCCATATGCTAAAATGAACAGGAAGTTAGCTACGAATTTTTGAATGTCCCATTTTTTACTATTTTTGCACATTCACAGGGGGCAGACTTTTGCCCACTTCTCCTACACGTTTCATCTGACTGAGTTAAGACTTGACCTGGACCATGTCAAGACCTGAGCCAACGACAGGGGGAAAAATCTTGACCTTTCGAAATACTATATGATGAAGGCGGGGCATCAAAATTTGTGTTTCGCACTGAAAAAGGATATGCTTAATAACTCCCCGGTACATGCTCCAAAAAATCCCAAACTTGACATGTATGTTTATCGTCAAGGCCTGAAGCTATCTCTATGACAACATTCAGTTATATATGCAGCGCCACCGAGCCCTTGAGGCATAAAAAAAAAATACCCCACATACGGTATTTTGTACAAAAAATGTAAACTCATTCTAAGTGTGATAACTAAGTCATTTATGAATATTCTTTTAGTTTCCACCACTCAAAATGTTCACTGGCATCAGACTTATCCAAACATATATATATTTTTATTTATTTTTGATAGCCTCTGTGGACATTAAAAGCAATATCGTGAATGAAGGATATGCTTAATAACTCCACGGTACATGCTCCAAAAAAAATCCCACACTTGACATGTATGCTTATAATCAAGGCCTGAAGGTATCTCGATGACAACATTCAGTTATAAATACAGCGCCACCTAGCCCTTGAGGCTTATATAAAAAAAAAAAACCACATACGGTATTTTGTACAAAAAAATGTAAACTCATTCTAAGTGTGATAACTAAGTCATTTCTGAATATTCTTTTAGTTTCCACCACTCAAATTGTTCACTGGCTTCACACCGATCCAAACGTATGTACGTTTCCATTTTGTTTTATTCATTTTTGATTGCCCCTTTGGACAATAAAAGTAACATTGTGCAATGAGTACAACGAGCGATGATGTATATATACACTTTTACAAAAAATACCAATCAGGGCAACTCATTGCCTAAAAATAAAAAAGGACGCTGATTTTTGCAGGTCTTAACAATCACCAAAACCCGTTGAGCTTGACACACACTGGCAAAAAAAATATTCTACATGTAAACGTTTATTATGCCATTTTCAAAGAAATTTTGCTTCCAATATGCCAGTACCCCAACGTGCCAGTACCCTAACGTGCCAGTACCCCAACGTGCAAGGACTCCAACGTGGCCCGGGCTGCGAGGGCCCTTTATAGCTGCTCGCAGCTCTAGTTATTCTTCTTCTTTATTCTCCGCAAACGATCGCGATTTTGGGTACCTAAACATTCACGAAAACTCACCGAACTTTGCACACTCCTCAGGCCCGGCGAAAAATGTGATATTATTAAGTCGTCATAACAATGCGACTCGATAGCGCCCCCTAGCGTAGAAAAATAAAAACCAAGCCCGGCACGTTTGAGCTAGAGCAACAAAAATTGGCAGGCACGTGTAGCACCCCGAGACGCACAAAAAAGTCTATTGGGACCATGTAGCTAAAATGTACAGGAAGTGAGCTATGAATTTTTTAATGTCCAATTTTGGTCTATTTTGGCACATTCACTGTGGTCATGCTTTTTCCCCCTTTGCAAACATTTTTCATCCAATTGACTTCAAACTTGGCATTTATCATCTCAAGACCTGAGAGAACAACTGGGCAAAACATCTTGCCTTTTTGAAATACTATATGACGGGGGCGGGGCATCAAATATTGCCTTTAAAATTTCATTTGTCCAGAAAGAGCAAATGCTTAATAACTCCCATGTTCAAGCTCCAAAAAATCTCAAACTTCTCAGGCAACGTAATAGTCACGGCCTGAAAACATCTATATGATAAAATTCAGTTATACATATAGCGCCACCTAGTGGTTACAATAAATGTCATACTTTACGTTTTTAGCTACTGTGCTGAGCTTGTTGAAGGGATCCATTTGAAAATTGGTCAGAAAAGCCTTAAGATGTTGATCATGCCCCACACCGAATATTGTAACTTTTCGCCAAAGGGCGTGGCCGCTACGGTGACGCAAAGTCTGAAGATTTTTCGTGAAAATAAAAGCTGCATTAACTTGACCGAGATGATCCTATCTTCTCAAAATTTCACACATTTGATGAGAGTCCAGCCCTAAAGACATCTACTGACTTATATTTCATCTAACTGATAGCGCCACCTAGTGGCAATTTTTTTTCTTACGAATTTTCTTCTACGTTTTTCTCCCAACACGTTAACTGGACCTACCTCATATTTGCTCAGATGAGGGTTTCTGCCTTCATGATGTCACAACACGAAGTTTGTGAGTTTTCGTGAATTGCTGTGGGTGTGGCTAAGCGCTGTTCGCCAAGAAAACAACGCCAGTTTTGAGGGTCTAAACATGCACAGAAACTCATGAAACTTGGCACACACATCTGGCCTGGTAAGATGAGCAATATTTTATTGTTGATTGTGCTATTTTTACAAAAATGACTCAATAGCGCCCCCTAGAAGTTTTTAACGAAGCAGCCCTGGTTGTACGTTTAAGCAAGAACGACGAATATTTTTAGGTGTATGAGGGAGCCCAAGACCTACAAAAAAGTCTCTTGGACCCATATGCTAAAATGAACAGGAAGTGAGCTACGAATTTTTGAATGTCCCATTTTTGACGATTTTTGCACATTCACAGGGGGCAGACTTTTGCCCACTTCTCCTACACGTTTCATCTGACTGAGTTAAGACTTGACCTGGACCATGTCAAGACCTGAGCCAACGACAGGGGGAAAAATCTTGACCTTTCGAAATACTATATGATGAAGGCGGGGCATCAAAATTTGTGTTTCGCACTGAAAAAGGATATGCTTAATAACTCCCCGGTACATGCTCCAAAAAATCCCAAACTTGACATGTATGTTTATCGTCAAGGCCTGAAGCTATCTCTATGACAACATTCAGCTATATATGCAGCGCCACCTAGCCCTTGAGGCATAAAAAAAAAATACCCCACATACGGTATTTTGTACAAAAAATGTAAACTCATTCTAAGTGTGATAACTAAGTCATTTATGAATATTCTTTTAGTTTCCACCACTCAAAATGTTCACTGGCATCAGACTTATCCAAACATATATATATTTTTATTTATTTTTGATAGCCTCTGTGGACATTAAAAGCAATATCGTGAATGAAGGATATGCATAATAACTCCACGGTACATGCTCCAAATAAAATCCCACACTTGACATGTATGCTTATAATCAAGGCCTGAAGGTATCTCTATGACAACATTCAGTTATAAATACAGCGCCACCTAGCCCTTGAGGCATAATATATAAAAAAAAAAAAAAAACCACATACGGTATTTTGTACAAAAAATGAAAACTCATTCTAAGTGTGATAACTAAGTCATTTATAAATATTCTTTTAGTTTCCACCACTCAAATTGTTCACTGGCTTCACACCGATCCAAACGTATGTACGTTTCCATTTTGTGTTAGTCATTTTTGATTGCCTCTTTGGACAATAAAAGTAACATTGTGCAATGAGTACAACGAGCGATGATGTATATATACACTTTTACAAAAAATACCAATCAGGGCAACTCATTGCCTAAAAATAAATAAGGACGCTGATTTTTGCAGGTCTTAACAATCACCAAAACCCGTTGAGCTTGACACACACTGGCAAAAAAAATATTCTACATGTAAACGTTTATTATGCCATTTTCAAAGAAATTTTGCTTCCAATATGCCAGTACCCCAACGTGCCAGTACCCTAACGTGCAAGTACCCCAACGTGCAAGGACCCCAACGTGGCCCGGGCTGCGAGGGCCCTTTATAGCTGCTCGCAGCTCTAGTTATTCTTCTTCTTCTTCTTCTTCTTTATTCTCCGCAAACGATCGCGATTTTGGGTACCTAAACATTCACGAAAACTCACCGAACTTTGCACACTCCTCAGGCCCGGCGAAAAATTTGATATTATTAAGTCGTCATAACAATGCGACTCGATAGCGCCCCCTCGCGTAGAAAAATAAAAACCAAGCCCGGCACGTTTGAGCTAGAGCAACAAAAATTGGCAGGCACGTGTAGCACCCCGAGACGCACAAAAAAAGTCTATTGGGACCATGTAGCTAAAATGTACAGGAAGTGAGCTATGAATTTTTTTATGTCCAATTTTGGCCTATTTTGGCACATTCACTGTGGTCATGCTTTTTCCCCCTTTGCAAACATTTTTCATCCAATTGACTTCAAACTTGGCATTTATCATCTCAAGACCTGAGAGAAAAACTGGGCAAAACATCTTGCCTTTTTGAAATACTATATGACGGGGGCGGGGCATCAAATATTGCCTTTAAAATTTCATTTGTCCAGAAAGAGCAAATGCTTAATAACTCCCATGTTCAAGCTCCAAAAAATCTCAAACTTCTCAGGCAACGTAATAGTCACGGCCTGAAAACATCTATATGATAAAATTCAGTTATACATATAGCGCCACCTAGTGGTTACAATAAATGTCATACTTTACGTTTTTAGCTACTGTGCTGAGCTTGTTGAAGGGATCCATTTGAAAATTGGTCAGAAAAGGCTTAAGATGTTGATCATGCCCCACACCGAATATTGTAACTTTTCGCCAAAGGGCGTGGCCGCTACGGTGACGCAAAGTCTGAAGATTTTTCGTGAAAATAAAAGCTGCATTAACTTGACCGAGATGATCCTATCTTCTCAAAATTTCACACATTTGATGAGAGTCCAGCCCTAAAGACATCTACTGACTTATATTTCATCTAACTGATAGCGCCACCTAGTGGCAATTTTTTTTATTACGAATTTTCTTCTACGTTTTTCTCCAAACACGTTAACTGGACCTACCTCATATTTGCTCAGATGAGGGTTTCGGCCTTCATGATGTCACAACACGAAGTTTGTGAGTTTTCGCGAATTGCTGTGGGTGTGGCTAAGCGCTGTTCGCCAAGAAAACAACGCCAGTTTTGAGGGTCTAAACATGCACAGAAACTCATGAAACTTGGCACACTCATCTGGCCTGGTAAAATGAGCAATATTTTATTGTTGATTGTGCTATTTTTACAAAAATGACTCAATAGCGCCCCCTAGAAGTTTTTAACGAAGCAGCCCCGGTTGTACGTTTAAGCAAGAACGACGAATATTTTTAGGTGTATGAGGGAGCCCAAGACCTACAAAAAAGTCTCTTGGACCCATATGCTAAAATGAACAGGAAGTGAGCTACAAATTTTTGAATGTCCCATTTTTGACAATTTTTGCACATTCACAGGGCGCAGACTTTTGCCCACTTCTCCTACACGTTTCATCTGACTGAGTTAAGACTTGACCTGGACCATGTCAAGACCTGAGCCAACGACAGGGGGAAAAATCTTGACCTTTCGAAATACTATATGATGAAGGCGGGGCATCAAAATTTGTGTTTCGCACTGAAAAAGGATATGCTTAATAACTCCCCGGTACATGCTCCAAAAAATCCCAAACTTGACATGCATGTTTATCGTCAAGGCCTGAAGCTATCTCTATGACAACATTCAGTTATATATGCAGCGCCACCTAGCCCTTGAGGCATAAAAAAAAAATACCCCACATACGGTATTTTGTACAAAAAATGTAAACTCATTCTAAGTGTGATAACTAAGTCATTTATGAATATTCTTTTAGTTTCCACCACTCAAAATGTTCACTGGCATCAGACTTATCCAAACATATATATATTTTTATAGCCTCTGTGGACATTAAAAGCAATATCATGAATGAAGGATATGCTTAATAACTCCACGGTACATGCTCCAAAAAAAATCCCACACTTGACATGTATGCTTATAATCAAGGCCTGAAGGTATCTCGATGACAACATTCAGTTATAAATACAGCGCCACCTAGCCCTTGAGGCTTATATAAAAAAAAAAACCCCACATACGGTATTTTGTACAAAAAAATGTAAACTCATTCTAAGTGTGATGACTAAGTCATTTCTGAATATTCTTTTAGTTTCCACCACTCAAATTGTTCACTGGCTTCACACCGATCCAAACGTATGTACGTTTCCATTTTGTTTTATTCATTTTTGATTGCCCCTTTGGACAATAAAAGTAACATTGTGCAATGAGTACAACGAGCGATGATGTATATATACACTTTTACAAAAAATACCAATCAGGGCAACTCATTGCCTAAAAATAAAAAAGGACGCTGATTTTTGCAGGTCTTAACAATCACCAAAACCCGTTGAGCTTGACACACACTGGCAAAAAAAATATTCTACATGTAAACGTTTATTATGCCATTTTCAAAGAAATTTTGCTTCCAATATGCCAGTACCCCAACGTGCCAGTACCCTAACGTGCAAGTACCCCAACGTGCAAGGACTCCAACGTGGCCCGGGCTGCGAGGGCCCTTTATAGCTGCTCGCAGCTCTAGTTATTATTCTTCTTCTTCTTTTTCTTTGTTATTATTCTTTTCCGCAAACAACCACATTTTTGAGGCACTAAACATGAACGAAAACTCACCAAACTTTACACGCAGATCGGGCCTGGCGAAAAATTGGATATTTTAAAGTCGCCATACATGATAACAGAAAAATGGCTCTGTAGCGCCACCTACATAGGTTTAACGGATCCCTGTCCCGCTACGATTGTCCTATCGCTATGAAAATTGTGTGGCACCTGTAGCACATCCATATGAACAAAAACCTCTTTGATATGTGTACCCTAAAATAGACAGGAAGTGAGGTATGAGTATTTGAATGTCCAATTTTGGCTCATTTTTGCACATTTACAGGGGTCATACTTTTGCCCGCTTCTCCTACACGGTTAACCCGATTGACTTCAAACTTGGGATGTACCATCTCAACACCTGGGACAACATCATTGTGAAAAATGAAAAGTTTTTGATATACTATATGACGGCGGCGGCGCATCAAATTTAGAGTTTAAAAATTCTTACTTCACGAAGCATTGCCGGTTGTACGTTTAATCTAGAGCTACGAAAATTGGTACACATATGTAACAGGCTATGACCTACAAAAAACTCTTTTTGAACCATATGCTAAACCTAACAGGAAGTCCACCATTTTGATTTATTTTGGAACGTGTTGCCATTTTTTTGGCCATTTCATTGGGGTCTTATTTTAACGAACTCCTCCTACAGTGTTTATCCGATCATCTTCAAACTTGGTGTGATTCATCTTAAGATGTTGAAGATGAAAAGTTATTGAAAGCTTTGTATTTCGTCGCACGCTGTTGTCATGGCATGCACTGTTTGCAAAGGAAAAAAAAATATCCTTAAAGAAGCATTCCCATTTGTACGAAGCAGCTAGAGCTACGAAAATTTGTAGACATATGTAACAGCCCAAGATGTACAAAAAAAAGTCTCTTGGTGCCCTGTGCTAAACCCAACAGGAAGTCCCCCAGGGGCCGGGCATCACATTTTGAGATAGAAAACTCCTCTTTAACAAAGCATACCCGGCTGTACGTTTCACCTAGAGTTACAAAAATTTGTAGAGGTATATAACAGCCCTCGAGGTACAAAAAACTCTTTTTGAACCATATGCTAAACCTAACAGGACGTCCGCCATTTTGATTTACTTTGGAATGTGTTGCCATTTTTTTTGGCCATTTCATATGGGTCATATTTTAACAAACTCCTCCTACAGAGTTTATCCGATCATCTTCAAACTTGGTGTGACTCATCTTAAGATGTTGAGGATGAAAAGTTATTGAAAGCTCTTTATTTCGTCGCACGCTGTTGTTGTGGCATGCACTTTTTGCAAAGGAAAAAAATCCTTCTTAATGAAGCATTCCCAGTTGTACGAAGTAGCTAAAGCTACAAAAATTTGTAGACATATGTAACAGCCCACAATGTACAAAAACGTCTCTTGGTGCCATGTGCTAAATCCAACAGGAAGTCCCCCAGGGGCCGGGCATCACATTTTGAGCTAGAAAACTCCTCTTTAACGAAGCATTCCCGGTTGTACGTTTCACCTAGCGCGATGATAATTTGCAGGCATACATAAGAGCCCACGATGTACAAAAAAAGTCTGTTGGAACCATGTGCTAAACCAAACAGGAAGTCCGCCATTTTGATTTACGATGGGATTTGTTGCCATTTTTTGTGGCCTTTTTCAGGGGTCATATTTGAACGAACTCCTCGTACAAAGTTCATCCGACCGTCTTCAAACTTGGTGTGTTTCATCTTAAGATGTTTAAGATGCAAAGTTATCGAAAGTTTTTTATTTTGTCGCACGCTGCTGCTATAGCGATGCATTGTTTGCCAAGTAAAGTGCTGCTTTGTTTTTTTATCTATGCATGTGTGAAAACTCATGAAACTTTGCAAACACATCAGACTTGTCATGAACATGAATTTTTAGAGATTTATTGTGCAATTTGCAATAAATAGCGCCCTCTAGACATTTTTATGAAGTATTTACGATTGTATGATTCTGCTAGATTTGTGAAAATTAGGACAGACCCCTATCAGCCTAATACCTACAAAAAAGTATTATGTAGCCATTTGCCAAACCAAAGAGGAAGTCCGCTATTTTGATTTTATTTTGGGAATTATACATAATTTTTGGCCTCTTTCATTAAACTTTGCACAGACAAGGCATGGAAAAAACTAACGTTTTAAATGGTCCTTGTTCCATGTAACAGTACCCCAACGTGCCAGTACCCTGACGTGCAAGTAACCCAACGTTGTGCTCAATAGCGCCCTCTATGCATTTTTATGGAGCATTTCCAATTGTATGATTCAAGCGATACACAACTAAAGATGACTTGACCTAGATTTGTGAAAACTGGGAGGCATACCTATTAGCTTAAGACCTATAAAAAGTATTCTGTAGCCGTATGCTAAACCTAAAAGGAAGTCCGCCATTTTGAATTTATTTTGGGAATTGCACACCATCTTTGGCCTTTTGCACTCACAAAGCTTGTCAAAAACATTTTAGATGGTCCTTGTCCGATTTGACAGTACCCCAACGTGCCAGTACCCCGACGTGCAAGTACACCAACGTGGCCCAGGTTGCGAGGGCCCTTTATAGCTGCTCGCAGCTCTAGTTATTCTTCTTCTTCTTTTTATTTGTTATTATTCTTTTCCGCAAACAATCACATTTTTGAGACACTAAACGTGAACGAAAACTCACCAAACTTTACACGCAGATCGGGCCTGGCGAAAAATTTGATATTTTAAAGTCGCCATACATGATAACAGAAAAATGGCTCTGTAGCGCCACCTACATAGGTTTAACGGATCCCTGTCCCGCTACGATTGTCCTATCGCTATGAAAATTGTGTGGCACCTGTAGCACATCCATATGAACAAAAACCTCTTTGATATGTGTACCCTAAAATAGACAGGAAGTGAGGTATGAGTATTTGAATGTCCAATTTTGGCCCATTTTTGCACATTTACAGGGGTCATACCTTTGCCCGCTTCTCCTACACCGTTAACCCGATTGACTTCAAACTTGGGATGTACCATCTCAACACCTGGGACAACATCATTGTGAAAAATGAAAAGTTTTTGATATACTATATGACGGCGGCGGCGCATCAAATTTAGAGTTTAAAAATTCTTACTTCACGAAGCATTGCCGGTTGTACGTTTAATCTAGAGCTACGAAAATTGGTACACATATGTAACAGGCTATGACCTACAAAAAACTATTTTTGAACCATATGCTAAACCTAACAGGAAGTCCACCATTTTGATTTATTTTGGAACGTGTTGCCATTTTTTTGGCCATTTCATTGGGGTCTTATTTTAACGAACTCCTCCTACAGTGTTTATCCGATCATCTTCAAACTTGGTGTGATTCATCTTAAGATGTTGAAGATGAAAAGTTATTGAAAGCTTTGTATTTCGTCGCACGCTGTTGTCATGGCATGCACTGTTTGCAAAGGAAAAAAAAATTCCTTAAAGAAGCATTCCCATTTGTACGAAGCAGCTAGAGCTACGAAAATTTGTAGACATATGTAAGAGCCCAAGATGTACAAAAAAGTCTCTTGGTGCCCTGTGCTAAACCCAACAGGAAGTCCCCCAGGGGCCGGGCATCACATTTTGAGATAAAAAACTCCTCTTTAACAAAGCATTCCCGGTTGTACGTTTCACCTAGCGCGATGATAATTTGCAGGCATACATAAGAGCCCACGATGTACAAAAAAGTCTCTTGGAACCATGTGCTAAACCAAACAGGAAGTCCGCCATTTTGATTTACGATGGGATTTGTTGCCATTTTTTGTGGCCTTTTTCAGGGGTCATATTTGAACGAACTCCTCGTACAAAGTTCATCCGACCGTCTTCAAACTTGGTGTGTTTCATCTTAAGATGTTTAAGATGCAAAGTTATCGAAAGTTTTTTATTTTGTCGCACGCTGCTGCTATAGCGATGCATTGTTTGCCAAGTAAAGTGCTGCTTTGTTTTTTTATCTATGCATGTGTGAAAACTCATGAAACTTTGCAAACACATCAGACTTGTCATGAACATGAATTTTTAGAGATTTATTGTGCAATTTGCAATAAATAGCGCCCTCTAGACATTTTTATGAAGTATTTACGATTGTATGATTCTGCTAGATTTGTGAAAATTAGGACAGACCCCTATCAGCCTAATACCTACAAAAAAGTATTATGTAGCCATTTGCCAAACCAAAGAGGAAGTCCGCTATTTTGATTTTATTTTGGGAATTATACATAATTTTTGGCCTCTTTCATTAAACTTTGCACAGACAAGGCATGGAAAAAACTAACATTTTAAATGGTCCTTGTTCCATGTAACAGTACCCCAACGTGCCAGTACCCTGACGTGCAAGTAACCCAACGTTGTGCTCAATAGCGCCCTCTATGCATTTTTATGGAGCATTTCCAATTGTATGATTCAAGCGATACACAACTAAAGATGACTTGACCTAGATTTGTGAAAACTGGGAGGCATACCTATTAGCTTAAGACCTATAAAAAGTATTCTGTAGCCGTATGCTAAACCTAAAAGGAAGTCCGCCATTTTGAATTTATTTTGGGAATTGCACACCATCTTTGGCCTTTAGCACTCACAAAGCTTGTCAAAAACATTTTAGATGGTCCTTGTCCGATTTGACAGTACCCCAACGTGCCAGTACCCCGACGTGCAAGTACCCCAATGTGGCCCAGGTTGCGAGGGCCCTTTATAGCTGCTCGCAGCTCTAGTTATTCTTCTTCTTCTTTTTATTTGTTGTTATTCTTTTCCGCAAACAATCACATTTTTGAGACACTAAACGTGAACGAAAACTCACCAAACTTAAACCGCAGATCGGGCCTGGCGAAAAATTTGATATTTTAAAGTCGACATACATGATAACAGAAAAATGGCTCTGTAGCGCCACCTACATAGCTTAAACGGATCCCTGTCCTGCTACGATTGTCCTACGGCTATGAAAATTGTGTGGCACCTGTAGCATATCCAGATGAACAAAAACCTCTTTGATCTGTGTACCCTAAAATAGACAGGAAGTGAGATATGAGTATTTAAATGTCAAATTTTGGCCAATTTCTGCACATTTACAGGGGTCATACTTTTGCCTGCTTCTCCTACACGGTTAATCCGATTGACTTCAAACTTGGGATGTACCATCTCAAGACCTGGGACAACACCATGGTAAAAAATCTAAAGTTTTTGACATACTATATGACGGTGGCGGGGCATCAAATTTACAGTTTCAAAATTCTTACTTAACGAAGCATTGCCGGTGGTACGTTTAACCTAGAGCTATGAAAATTGGTACACATATGTAACAGACTATGATCTACAAAAAAGCCTGTTGGTGCCATATGCTAAACCTAACAGGAAGTCCGCCAGAGGCGAGGCATCAAATTTTGTGTTTCAAAATTCAAACTTAATGAAGCATTCCCGGCTGTACATTTCACCTAGAATTACCAAAATTTGAAGACATATGTAACAGCCCTCAAGGTACAAAAAACTCTTTTTGAACCATATGCTAAACCAAACAGGAAGTCCGCCATTTTGATTTACTTTGGAACGTGTTGCCATTTTTTGGGCCATTTCATAGGGGTCTTATTTTAACGAACTCCTCCTACAGAGTTTATCCGATCATCTCCAAACTTGGTGTGATTCATCTTAAGATGTTGAAGATGAAAAGTTATTGAAAGCTTTTTATTTCGTCGCACACTGTTGCCGTGGCATGCACAGTTTGCAAAGGAAAAAATTCCTTCTTAATGAAGCATTCCCAGTTGTACGAAGCAGCTAGAGCTACGAAAATTTGGAGACAAATGTAACAGCCCACGATGTACAAAAAAGTCTCTTGGTGCCATGTGCTAAACCCAACAGGAAGTCCCGTAGGGGCCGGGCATCACATTTTGAGCTAAAAAACTCCTCTTTAACGAAGCATTCCCGGTTGTACGTTTCACCTAGCGCTATGATAATTTGGAGGCATACATAAGAGCCCACGATGTACAAAAAAGTCTCTTAGAACCATATGCTAAACCAAACAGGAAGTCCGGCATTTTGATTTACGCCTTTTTTAGGGGTCACATTTTAACGAACT